>NC_141046.1:36833192-36903192 GCF_041138505.1 Cibotium barometz
TAGGCAATACATGTGACAATGCCATGTGTATTGCCCAAACTTGGGCAATATATGTGGGGCCTGCCATTGTGGTATGCGCCATTGTGAAATGGCTCACTCTCTCCATTGTCCTTTTGACACATAGCACCCCGCCCCCTAACAAATCCCTTTCTCGCTCTCTCTCCCTTAACGCAAACGCTCTCTCTCCCTCGTTCGCTCTTTCTCCCTTAATTCAAATGCCCTCTATCCCTCGCTCGCTCTCTCTCCCTCAAACGTCCCCCTTCCAAACCCCCCTATCCCCTCTCACCCTCTCAAAGGGTATTCTCACCCCCCCTTCCAATCACCCCCCTCTCACTATCTCAAACCATCTTCTCTCCTCTCCCCCCTTAAACAAAGGGTATTGTCACCATCACGCCTCCCTCTCACTGTCTCAAACTCTCCTCTCCCCTTTCAACCATAATTTCCACCCTTTCTCCCTGAAACTCTTTCCACTCTCTCCCTCTCACCCTCTCAAATACTCTACACCCCCTCAATCCCTGTGAAACTCTTTCCACTCTCTCCCTCTCACCCTCTCAAATACTCTACACCCCCTCAATCCCTTCATCCTCACCTCCCTCCTTCTAGCGTGTTTACTCTCACAACCTCACCACCTCTCCTCCCGACAGAGAAGGAATCAAACATAATGCCTCCTTGAATGCATTTACAATCCAAGGGCTTCACTAAAAATCCAAAGGAGAATTCACTATCATAGGATGTGGGCATTTCGTAAGCTGCCACATCAAGTGAGGTGACCAATACATCTGGATTACGATTGGGTGTAAGGCTTGCTCTCCTAAAATGCCCGACAATAATTGTGTTGCTAGCAGTGGTGCCACGATTGATGAAGAAGAGGAGACCATAAAGGAGAGTTTTGACTAAGTGGTTGATTGACACATCTCCACAAATTGGGTGGTGGATCACTGGTTGATAATCAACACCGCCTTCGTAGAGTGCCTCTTTGTTGCCTCCTTGCAAACCCTGCAATCCGGCACGAATGAGGATTACATCAAAGGGTTGATTAAAAACATGGAAGAGAGAACATACCACCAGATGATTGTTAATCCAATTCTAGGATTAACAAGAGCTACATTATCTTACATCAAGGAGTCACGGTAGATACACCAAAGGGTCATACATTCATGATATGAAGCAATAGTGTCCAAAGCTACAACTTGGACAGGGGCCCGTAATGGTATGACGGAGTATTTATGGCGATTCCCTATTCAAGAGAGTGTGGTAGCAAGTTAGGATGAAGTCCTAAATGATGTACTTCATGGATATATTATGAGAGTAGTCATTGCAATAGCATTAGGCCTCTTATGATCCTAAAGTGCCCAGCCGGCCATAGTTTAAGTGACGGTGTGAACACTTATGGCCATGTATATAAGTGAATTTCTCTCATAATACAACATACTCTCCCATTGTGCAATTGAGTCTTGCTCTTGCTAATCCTCTTGCTAATCTCTCTCCCTAATGCATGCTAGTGAGTGTGTGTGAGTGAGTGAAGTGAGATGAGAGGAGGGACGAGGACCCGTAGTGCAACGCGGCGGTGTGACAACTCTCGTGTGGGAGATGTGGTGGAATTGCTTCTTAAGGAGTTGTAAAGCTTGGAGACGTCAAGGGTTACGAGCTCGGCATTGGAAAGATCCTCACGACAATTACGGTTCACCAGGTAATCTCTTTTTGGATGTGTTTTAAGGAGGGTTAGGGTGAGCCATAACATTTTTGGTGCCGCTGTCAGGGAGCCATCCCTTGGCTTTTTCCATCGCTAATCTATGCATAAACCATTGCCCATTATCTTGATTAATGGTTTCCCATGAAAAAGATGTGGTTTGATGGTGATTTGTGTGAGATTTGGTGTAGAATAGCTCTCTTTTTTGTTTTTGAAAAGAATGCTTTTTGCTTAATTTTTAGATTAATTTGCTATTTTTGTCGTTGTTTTGGTGGTTTTTCATGTTCTTAGGGCTTGCACATAGTTTGTATTAGGCTTAGTTTGCATCCATTGTGTCAAACAATGCAATAGAATGCGATTTTTAGTGAATGTTAGCTCTCTTTAGTTTAAACATAGACCTAAGATCATTAATTCTAGTTTAATTGTGTATTTTTTGTTGAAATTGTTTGGATTAGAGTGTTAGCAAGCATTAGGAGTAGCTTAATATTTCAAAAAAATTTCTTAAAACCATTAAAAAACCCTTGAATTTGACTAAATTCTCTTAATGGACTATTTTTTGTCATTAAGGGTGATTAATCTTAGAGACTAAAATTTTAGAAAATGTGTTAATTGGGGTTTAAATTGATCATATGAGTAGTCAAAATTAGGGTTTTTCACATCAATTTTTTAATCAATTGGAGAAATTTGACTCTGCTTAATTTTGCCTTAAAGAGAGGAGACTATAATTAAGAGTCTAATTAATCTCCTAATTTAGATTAATTTACACAATTGTTGATGTACAAAGATTAGTTTTTGCTTGCTCTATCCAATGATGTGCTCAATTATGTGAATTAATTAGAGATTAATGGTTAATTAGAGTTCTTGATTAGTATAAAAGAGGAAAAGATTAGTGAAAGGATTAATCTTTAATTACTTTTTTACATAACTCATTAAGGCTAATGAGCATTTAATGAGTAGATGCTCATGAGTTGTCAATTTGTCCATTTTGGGGGTCATTTATGAAGGGTGTAAGGTGTGTCATAAAGGTTGACTTTTTTTTAATTCCCACTTACCTTTTTGGAAAAATGCTCATACCCTTTTCATTTTAAATTCAAAAATATTTCTCCCCAAAAAGAGAAATTCGTATTTCCCACTAGACTCCAAAGGGAAAAAAAGGGGTGAAAGACCAGCAGGCCGTGAAAAGGTCCAATGTGAAAGTGCAGGACGTGAACGGCTGGCACGTGAACGTCTGGGGGCCTGAACGTCTGGGAGCATGAATGGCTTGGGATGTGAACGGCTGGGGTGTGAATGGCTGGGGCGTGAACGGCTGGGGCGTGAAAGTGCAGGATGTGAACGGCTTGGACGTGAACGGCTTGGGCATGAACGATTGGGACGTGAACGGTTGGGACGTGAACGGTTGGCACGTGAACGGCTGGGACGTGAACGGCTTGGCATGTGAACAGCTGGGCACGTGAAAAGGTAAAAAAAATAAATTTAATATTCTATTTTAAAAAATAAAAATATAAAAACTCTAAAAAACACCCCTGTTGTTTGGAGGCTCGTATCTCCTAAACCGTATATCCGCCGATGGCGCTCTAGGGCTCATCGAAAAGCTGACATCGAGCTCTTCAACTTTGGACTTGGTCGTCCGAAGTCAAAATCGACCATTTTGGCCTCTGACCAAGAGCCTTAAAATTCGACCCAAAAATCAAGGCAAAAAACAGCCCAAAAACCACGAAAATTTGAAAAAACAGCACGAAAACGACGACGAGTCATATTCGGGCTATTTTTTGAGGGCCTAAATGACAAAATCACGGATGACTTAGGCAAACAAAGTTGTAGTACTCCAAAATTACTACAACTCCCTCATACAGAGTTTTTCAAAATTCCTTTTAGAACACCATAAAAAACGTGCTACGAAACAGGGAAAAAATTCTCGGATTTTTTTTTCTTGAGACAGTGATGGAAAATAGGTTTTAGGACCTCCTCTTCCATCTAGGAAGTTCCTAGTATACGCTTTTTCCAGAAAAATATCTCAGGTTCACATTGTATAGCGCCTAAGCTAAACAGACACCCATTTGATCCAACAAAGAGTACACCAAGCCTCTTGAGGCTATAACAGGCTGTGGGAATGTATAAAAAGCAAAAAAAAGAAAAAAAAAGAAAAAAGGAAAGAAAACAAAAGGGACTGACACAAATATAAACATATAATCATTCACAAAAACCCCCCACCCCATTAAGAATTCCCAATACACCACTAACCTCTTCATTCATTAACTAGCTTTTCTTATTCCTTCCGGAGGAACAAAGACCATTGAACGTCATTCAACATCAAAGCCATCGACAAAGCTTGTTCATTCTCCCCACACAAAGGTCTTCAATGCGATCACGTGGACGCGATCGTCATCAAGAAGGGGGGAATGTTAATCCAATTCTAGGATTAACAAGAGCTATCACCATTATCTTACATCAAGGAGTCACGATAGATACACCAAAGGGTCATACCTTCATGATATGAAGCAATAGTGTCCAAAACTACAGCTTGGACAGGTGCCCATAATGGTGTGACGGAGTATTTATGGCGATTCCCGCTTTAAGAGTGTGTGGTAGCAAGTTAGGATGAAGTCCTAAGTGATGTACTTCATGGATATATATTGAAAGTAGTCATTGTAATAGCATTAGGCCTCTTATAAGCCTAAAGTGCCCGGCCGGCCATAGTTTGAGTGTGAACACTTATGGCCATGTATATAAGTGAATTTCTCTCATAATACAACATACTCTCCCATTGTGCAATTGAGTCTTGCTCTTGCTAATCTCTCTCCCTAATGCATGCTAGTGAGTGTGTGTGAGTGAAGTGAGGTGAGAGGAGGGACGAGGACCCATAGTGCAACGCAGCGGTGTGACAACGCTCACGGGAGGCACGATGGAATTGCTTCTCAAGGACTTGTAGAGCTTGGAGACCTCAAGGGTTACGAGCTCGGCCATTGGAAAGATCCTCACGACAGTTGCAGTTCACCAGGTAATCTCTTTTTGGATGTGTTTCAAGGATGTGTTTCAAGGAGGGTTAGGGTGAGCCATAACAACAACAATGGGTGTATTGATTGTCTCTGACAGTTTCCCTGGCTAAGAGCCCATTCCATTTGACTGGTGAAGTGAAGTTGGCCTTGACCTATCAGTGTCCGGTGAGTTTGACACGATACTGAAGTAGACAGAAGGATAGCAACACATGGTGGGGAAGGTGTTTGTTGTCTAGGATGGCAACCATCGACTCAAAGCATGGTAGGAATGGAAAAGAACCACTAGAGCCGATAGAGAGAAGGTTCCAAAGGTGAAATGTAGGGTGGTTTGATTCTTACAGGAGGAGGAGGCTGAGTTCCTGATGGTGTTGCGCATGATAAACAAGTTATTGGACTTGTATCTTGTTTTTTTGTGATTGAAATGAATAAACATCTTATATGTGATCATTAAACCAAATTTAGGGTGGTTTGATTCTTACAGGAGGAGGAGGCTGAGTTCCTGATGGTGTTGCGCATGATAAACAAGTTATTAGACTTGTATCTTGTTTTTTTATGATTGAAATGAATAAACATCTTATATGTGATCATTAAACCAAATTTATTATGTATGCAAATTTGCTAGGGTGACTAGCATTCGTGTGCTGAACACAATGGCACATGATATATTCATGATGCAACATGTGGGCCTTACCAATCCAGAGTTGTTGTTGTCAAAATTTAGTGACGAGGATCGTGCATGGACTGAGAAACCTCTTAAGGATCGGGGGGCCTAAGAGATCGAAGTGGCTGAAGCTTCCCATGGCACTTCTCTCTCAATTGGATGTGCGCGCCTCAAAAACACACTACAATAAAGCCATATTTTGATTTCCAAAGATGTTTCTAAAACATAAATGCATTGCAGTTTGAGTTCGATGCCACATACCAAGTGAAGGTCAATGGCTTGCTTGAGCGAGGAAGTAGGGAAAACAATCAGAATGCAGAAATGTTTGATAAGAACTATTAAGATGCCTTGAAGGAGATGGAGGTGCTATTTACAAAGAGGGGACATGAGTTGGCACAAATTTCCAACCTCGAGTGCGGCAAATATTTTTTAAAGAAGGTGATCTCTTACCAAGGCCGAGGTGAAAAGGTGAGCATATTCATTACTCCCAAGCTAGCAGAGATTGCTCGAGCACATACATTAGGAGAAATATGGACTCTCTATTTTTCCCCTTAAGAAGTGGATCTTCTTTGCTATTCCTCACCACTTGTTATTTGGGAATGGGTTTTTTAAAGTGTTAGGGGCTTTTAGGTTAATACCATTTCACATGCATTAATGTTTCTTATTATGCAACAAAATGGCTCTATTTTACAAAGCATGTACCCACAAATTAAATTTGAAAAACATAATCAAACTTTAAATGCCATAAGAACTCATTAAAAAAAGCACATTACTTTTAAAATTCATATTGAAATTAATTACCTAATTAAACTTATTAACCCTCCACTAAATAGATAATTACACCCATTTTATATTACAACTAAAAAGAATATATATTATCTATTTAAACCCTTTAACACAATAATGAATCAAAAAAATAATTTAAGTTTTTTAAAACTCTCTAAATTCCTTATATATTTTGGGATATTAATTTACCAAAAAACATAACCAAAAATTAAAAAAGCAATTATTTTCTATTAGAAAGACACTTTGATGATTTCTCACTCCCTTGACACTCCATAAAATACCTAAAAACTACCCTTAATTTTTGGAAATAAAGAAAAAAAAATTCTTATTTATTAAAAAACATTTATTCAATTTTCAACTCATAAAAATGCCTAATAATTCCATAATTACCCACAATAAAACAAATCAAAACATGCTCAAAATTTTTATGTGAGTAAAACATGACCAAATATTCCTCTAATAATCACCATTAAGACAAATTATTTAATTAACTCTCTCATAATAATTAATTATTATTTTTACCTTAATTTTAAAAATTAATTAATTAATAGAAAATAACACTCTATAATTCTAAAAAATTCAACAAAGCATTTATTTAAAATTTGTTTCTTTTTTTTGAACCACATTTAAAAAATGATCATTGAAATTAGGCTTTCCTTATTAACTTCCATTCTGTAATGTTTAATTAAGTGGATTAATTAAGGTATTAAACATTTTTAATTAGTGATATGACTTATGAAATTAACATATTATGATGTAACACAATTATGATAATAAAAATTCCCTTAATTGCACATTGAAACTCTTAATAATTACTAATTATAGCCATTTCAAAGTATAATTAAGAAAACTACCTCTAAAAAACACTTGATTTAGTGCACAGTTGAGAGAAATGGCGTTTCCAATGACTTTGCTGGTCAATGATGCCCAGGAACCCTCTCCGTCGCAACTGAATGATCACTATCCAGGCCACTTTGGCCCGGGCAGATCTCCCGTCACTACCAACCCACGGAAAGTTCCGAATCAAATGCTGAACCTGACAAATACAAGCTTGGGAGAAAGACCAGCACGAGGTGATGTACCACATGGTGGCGAGAAGAACCTGGTTCGCCGCCTTAACCCAGCCAACTAAGGAAAGCTTGGCAGAACTCCAGTATAGTAGCTTCTTCCGCGTGCTCAAGAAGAGGCGGGGCTAGCTGCCACTTAGGAGAGATGTCAATGCCAACGTGGCACCCAAGATAACGAACTGGAGTGTCCCTTGGGACCCACCGAAAAGCCTCAACTGGATGCCAAGCTGGGGTAGGCAATAAGCCAACCCAAAATCCCACTAATCCATAATTAAGCGAGATTAGGTATGGATAATAGAGAATTGCATTGCTGATAGGGTAGTGAAGACATGTAAAGCAAGAAACTCAGCCCAATTACACCCAAGAAGCAAGAATTCAGCCTCCCACACCCTCTTCTTCTCCACGCCCCCTTTCTTGATGCAACTACTCCCTTTCACTTGAAAAATAAGGACTTTTTAACATCCACTTATGTCCTTTCACATCTCTAATGTCCGAGTAGCCTAAAGTTTGGTCCAAAGCATTCTAAATGCATATAAATGAAATATTTATGCACAGTTCTTCATCCCCCGGTGGATCCTATCAAGGCCCGGCAACACCATTCCTTCCTCGGTGCTTTGTTAATTTTTTCGATGAAACCGACGAAAAATACATCAAAATAGCCCAAAAATGAGCTCTATGTCCTGAAAATAGAGCTAAATAACCAAAATGACAAAAAATGAGTTTTTTTTTTGCTACAGTTAGCTAATTTTTACCCCCAATACTTACTAAAAATGCTGAAATAACTCAATTTTGCTCAAAAATAGGCAAATTAACCCCCAAAATTAGGAGTTATCACCCATCCATTTCTTCCCCACGGCTTGCATTGGTGGAGGATCCTTATGCTGTTGGTTCTAGCCCAACCACAGCCTCAACCTCCTCCCACCACCATCCTCATTCCCCAATCTACTCAAGGAGAAGCTTCTCTTGGCTTTGCCAAGGGATATATTTGAGCCTCAAAACTTCTTCGCACCTAATCCACATCTGAAGAGAAGCACATGGAGCCAGGTAATGATGCCCACCATCAAGAGAGTCACCAAGTGACCTATGAGAAGGCTCCCACCACCCTCCCTAAATTGATAGCCAACTCCCTCTTCATCCTAACCTCCACTATATCTGTGTTGGTCGAACTTATACCCTTGGGGCCATTCCACAACCTCTATAACACACTCAAGGATGCTATCGATTGGTCTATCATGGACCATCTTATTCCACCAAAATTGGCAGGCCATGATTTTGTAGCCCCCTCCATCACTTTAGATATTGACACTCATCGAGGTGTCTTGAGCTTATTGCAGCCATGTAGCCAAAACTTCCAAGCATCACTTCCTTTGGCAGTAATAAGCACTCAAGAGTCGGGATGCATACATCAAGGGGAGGAGGACCAGAAGCTTAGCCATTCCCAATAATTGCTTTAGGCCGCCCATGAGAATAATGCCAAAAGCTCAAAGACAAGCTCAAGAAATCCACACGTGAAATCTATCAGCTCAAAATGAGCTTGTGGTAGTAATTGAAGCCACGGACAGCCCACACTCACAAGTAAGACATGCCCTTTGCCTTCAATACTAAGCCCTAGAGACCACCAATGTTGTGGCAACCCAAACACATGAAATGCAAAGAGACCAACTCCTAGATGAGCTCAAGCAAGATAAAGCCAAAGAGGCTCAAGAAGTTGCAGCTAACCAATTTGTGAAGGAGTGTGACACTACCCTCATATCGCAACACATGAGGCCATCAAATCTCTCACTCACTGTTCCATGAGGAGTATAATCATGCAGTGAGCAAAGTGACCGATCTAGGGAAGACTTCCTCCTCCATAAAGAAACACTTATCACCAAGGCACATGTCTACATTCATAAGATGGAAACCCTTGACTCAGATGATACCCCATTGTAAGGGTGAAACTAAAGAAAGCTAGACATGCTTCTCTCATGGGCTTCCAATCTTGATGCTTTGCCAACCATGAGCCGATCTCCCATGGATACTCTTACCGTCATCAATGGATACCTATCCCTTTCTTTGCTCCAATTCAATATCTTTTTATGGGACCCTATCCCTTTACTTGCTCTGATTCATTTTCTTTTTATGGGACCCTATCCCTTTACTTGCTCTAATTTATTTTCTTTTTATGGGACCCTATCCCTTTACTTGCTCTGATTCATTTTATTTTTATCGGACCTGTTTCAACCTGACCTTCCACACCATCTTAGCTCGCATTAACACCATGTGGCAACCCACCCTCGTGGGCTACCCTTTTCTTCTTCGACCAAGCCATCTCATTCATGGACACGACACTCCTCTAATCCATTGAATCCCATGTGCTTGTGTCTAACCTAGCCACTTGGGGTCACCTGTTTTTATGGGACCCTATCCCTTTACTTGCTCTGATTCATTTTCTTTTTATCGGACCTGTTTCGACCTGACCTTCCACACCATCTTATCTCGCATTAACACCATGTGGCAACCCACCCTCGTGGGCTACCCTTTTCTTCTTCGACCAAGCCATCTCATTCATGGACACGACACTCCTCTAATCCATTGAATCCCATGTGCTTGTGTCTAACCTAGCCACTTGGGGTCACCTGTTTGTGAACTCTACACTCTTTACCAAGGAAGATCATTTCCTTAACCTCAGCTTCCCCATCCATATGTAGACTCACTTCACTCGGCCATGCTAGCCATGAAGACCCGTGTAGCAAAGTCTACTTTCTACTAGCTTTGTAAGATGCCCAATAATCAGTACAATAACCTGTTGGGCATCCTCAGGATATATCACATAGTCTACCATTTAGACCATACATGTGGCTTACTTGGATGACATATATGTGAATGAGGCAACAGAGGAGGCCTTTACCTTTTTCTAAAGCCATAATCCTAAAGATGAGGAGGGTGACCTTGATGAGTTCTAAGATGGAACCCCTGGGGGTGGGGGCCCTAGTCTTCTTAAGGAGAAGCCCCACAAGCCAATCAAGCCCCCTCTTTGGCCAATTTGGGAAACAAAGCAAATTCCCCAAAGAAAAATCCAGCCACCTCTCAAACCAGCCCAACTCTATCCCCCACACATAACCCTTCCCATCAAGCTCGTAGCATCTTCTGTGGTAGCCCCTACCTCATCCATCACTCAACCCCAAAGCCTCGTTCTTCTCTCACAACTAAACCACCTTTTTTACTGCATCCACAAGCCCCCCATCCTCAAAACATTCCATGAGGGGCCAAATCTCAATTAGAAGCCATTGCCAACTAAATGAGGAAGAAGCTAGTGAAGATGATGAGAAGGAACCCTGGGGTGTTCTTGGCTAGTGTCCATGAACAATAACTCACATACCCACCAACTATGACCTCACATTCCATGACAACTTCCATAACCACCTGGATATCCCCTTTGACATGGCTATAATCTATTGTGAATGAATACATAACCATTTTCTAGTGTTTAATCCTTTTTCTACTTTGACAAAATCCATAGACTTAGCCTAGCCCCATCTAATCTCACGGGTCTAGTCTTCTACTCTCCATAGGACCTATGGAGTTGGTGTGAACTCCTGCACTCATAATTGAAAATTGCAACTTTACTTACACCACTTAAGGTAAGTTCACACATGCACTCCTATCCTTTCATAAAATAAAAATAGACAATTATTTTTATCCATGCATTTATCATATGTCTATATCACATATCACAAGTAACACATTAGTGTCAAATCATCATCATAAATCTCCTTACACCATGATTGTGATCCTTAGACTAAGATAATACGCACCAATGAGCTCGAACACTCATGGACCACCATGATGACTCGAGTAGCCCTACATGTCTCACATCCACCTCAACAAGAGTGCCAAATAATCCTAGGAGCCTCTTTTAATATTGGTCATCACCTATAATCCCATAAGCACGAACACTGTTTGTACTGGTGTTAGGAGCTTCATATGTTTGGTATCAACATGCATACTTAGCCCCACCAGGCACTACCTACCCGTTTCGTGTCCATCATATTATTCATGCGAGGATCACAATCACATTTGACCGGGACGACCGCCTTCAATGTTTAATGCACCCCCATGGATGACACCCACATGGAAATCCATAAACCCATATGGTACCTTCTCATGCTGCCACAAAAAAACATATATGCATCACATGGCTACAATAGTATCTTAAAAAAAAGCATAAGTCTAAACAATATACACAATATCCACATTTGAAGCAATGTAAACCTTCGCAAGGTTGACGTGAGATCATAACTCTTTAGTCAAAACTCTGAGCAAGTCGAATTCCTCTAGCCATATATATCTTGGTGAGGTCTTCTCTCATTATCTTCCCTTCCTTGGGGTCACTTCCAAGTCTTGATTCCATAAGTCATTCCATTTAATTTCAATTAGGGTCTTTTGCGTACAAAGAAGGTCATTTATCTACTTCTCTTATTTCTCTCTTATTTGGGCTTATCTTTATGTTGTAAATCTTTAAGGGTCTTTGGTATCATTCGTAAGTCATTCATTTGTAAATCTCTAAAGGTCTTTTGTCATTCTTCAGAACCTCCCCTTCCTTGAAGGTTCCTTAAACATCTAACTTTAATTTCTTTTTCACCCATATTTTAATTAAATTATTAATTTTCCTAGGCTTAGGAGTATTATATCTTAATCTCTAATTTCTCTAGATTTAGGATGACCATAAGATTTCCTCAAAATTTTGCTAAGTAGGGTAAAAAATATAACACTAATAAAATAGTATAAGTATAGATGGAAACCTGGTGAATGTTTTTACATATAAACCTAAAAATTTAGAAAATTGTACAAATCTTTGAAATATTATATCTTATATGGTAGTGTGTAGTGTACTTTTGGCAAATTTGTCTGCATAACCCACTCAAAACTAGAAAATTTTGGGTGTTTTTTTTCTAAAAAACGTTTTTGGGGAAATAGCAAAGACCCCTCTAAAATAGCCCTTGGGCTAAAAGTATCCCCTAATTTTTTCCTTTTCACTAAGGTTCTACAAAGGTTTGGGTATTAATTTAAAAGCAAGAGAATAAACATTAGACCTTAGAGGTATCTGGTCTTGAAAAATGTGCAGAGTTCTCTAAAGCTAAATGATTCTTGATTTTGTAATGAGTTTCTTTGTTGCTTCTCCATTAGAGAGTCTCTCTAAAGCTAGTTTATTCTCAAGAAGTTTGATCCTTGGCTAATTCTTCATTTCATACTAGTTCTATAGAACCACCCATGCCTCTACTATGGTAGTTGTATGTTGAATTTAGAGTCATAAACTGATGTTCATCATAGAGATATACTCACTTTGCATGGCCCTCGTTCAGTTTGGATCTACCTATGCTTCATGCAAACTTATTGGCTCCTACTCCTTTATTATCTTAGCAATTAAGGCTATATTGACATTATTTTGCATGAGTACTCTTTTACTCCTCTATTCTCTTGCAGATAGTTGTTGAGGCTCTTATGTAGATGATGAGCAAAGATTTCTTGTCAAAAACCTACTTCACCTAATGGAATATTCCTCTATGCTTGAGTAGCAATAACTTTTTAGCATCGCTGTTTCTTGACATAAAAGAAATAGTACCTATGCCTTTTGTTGGGCATTTGGAATCATTCATGTGACTCTTATTAGTGCTACTAGGATGGACTCTCCTGTTGCTAGATCTAGTGAATTGTTTGTGTTGGATCCATCAAATCCAAATTTGATGATGACCTCATCACATCGATCCCATGTAAGTTGGATGGAACCAACTGTACACTTTAGAAGTTCAAATTGAGGTCCATATGAGTTGTGGGAGTATAAGTTGAGCTATTGCTTTAAATTATTTGCTACTAGAGAGCAATTTATAGGTTGATCTATTTCTCCAAATCTATTGCCAACAAAGAGCTAACTTGCCAAAAATCTTTGTCTCTAGAGCTCATGCACTGATACTATATGTAGTAATAAAATACAACTTGTGATCACACAAAAAATAGTAGAATATTCCCTAGCAAAAAGAAATGAATACAAGAGAGATGCATGAAAAAATGGAATTACTATATTGCAAACCATATTACAAAATGATAGCATCTGTCCACATGTGCGCTACAGTAAGGAGCTTTGATGGTAATCTATTGCAAACCATATTACAAAATGATAGCATCTGTCCACATGTGCGCTACAGTAAGGAGCTTTGATGGTAATCTATGTAAACTCTGAGACTGAGGATATCATGCACTAGTAAGGGTTACACACCATAGTGAAGATGAATCTAAACTTGAAGATCTAAATATATGACAAGGAGGATGCCAAACATGTCCATATATATTGCCCAAGGTATCATAGGTTGTGGCCTTGGTTGGCCACCCTATGCTAGTCCAAATGCATCAAGTTGACCCGCAACACTTGACTGGAACAATCATAGACTGAAAAGTGACCATAGGTCTTGGCACAGTTTCCAGGCCATTTGAGGTTGTCTAGGTGCCCATTCTTGGACCCCGCAACCCGAGGACAAAGTGTCTCGGGAAGATATCCTTCTACCCTAGAGTGTAATCTATCAACCTGTACTTACATGCATCCTAATTGGCATCATGCCAAGTCTAGATAAGTAGTCCCATAACCATGTGAACCTTAGTGTCTAAATTGGGCACTGTTGGGTGCTCAGACATGCTTAGCACACAACGGCTACTCCTCATAATGGGGGCCTTATAAAATAGAGCAACCTATCACCACCCACATAGTCATAATGATGAGGGTGGAGCACTGATTTCCAACACATGCACAAAATTCATAATACATGGAAAACAATTCTAGGATAGGATATGGTAGATAATTCCATGGAGAAATTTGTGACTAAGTCTTTGCATGTTATATGGATGCATAATTAACTCAAACCTAAGAGAAAAGGAAATTTGTAATAAAGCACATGATATAAGAATTGTTCAAAACACTTTCATGTTTTTGCTGTGGAGGATGGATTGAAAGTGTAAGCTTGGCTCTTGTCATTGGTCAATCCACTACAAGATAATAGTTTAACTTGTAATCCTATAGCAAGGTTGGTATCATCGAGCCTATGTGCGTGAAATTGGGCTATTTAGCATGCAACACCATAAAACATGAAGAAAAACACCGAAAGCATAGTAAGAAGGGGAAAATGTTGCACAAATGTAAGTCTTTGTTACCATTGAATGGGTCTGATATCTACATTAGAGAAGTGAATGAAACAATCAAGAGAGCATTTGAAGGAGAGGGTCCATGTGAGGCACATGACTTGTACCTTAAGGGAGTGTTGTGTGATGTATTGTTAAGTGGTATTAACAATCACAACCTTAAGGTGATGCCATGCTTGATGCACCATGTGCCATTATCTAGTAGACCTACACATGGAATTACGATCTTTGTTGTTTTGAATATGGTACAGCAGGCCTGGACGGCTTCACCTTAAACTTTCATTTGCCTTGATGATGATCCCAAACAATCTCAAGGCTGCTGCACCATATACAAATGGCAAGATAAAACGAGCTATGCATAGTATGTTAAAAGATAAGATGAGCCATGATGCGTTGCAGAATGACTTTGGAGCAAAAGAAGATGAGCCATGGTGGCATGTAGATACTGTGGCGTGAGGCATCACAAAGAATGGGTCTTTGATGTTTTACTCATCATTATCAGAGCCGTTAGAGCATAAGTGATGATCATCAGCGGCTAGATGGTCGGGTAGTGAGGAAGGGCCTTCCATGTTTTCATCGAAAGGCTCGAAGGGGCCATGGCCTCGCCCAAAAGCTCGGACGTGGTCCTTGAGGGAGCGCTTGTGCTTGAAATCAGAGCCGCAAATGCAATACCAGAGCTTACCGCAGTTCTTCTCGTGGGTTCGCCAGTCCCCTCTCACGGCAAAGGCCTTCCCGCACTTGCGACACATGAAAGGCTTGATCCCATGCTTCCTCTTGAAGTGCGTCTGCAGCGTCCTGAAATCCTTTAGCGGCTTTGCACGCGGGTGCTCTATGTTGTTCCTGCACCCCTGCGCACAGCAATAACAAGGCAAGCGCAGCATTGTTGACGGTTGCGTACCCTTAAGCGAATCCGGGCCTCTTCTATACTGCGATCCATGCCCCCACATATGCATCTGCAATGCACCCAGCCACTTAACATCAAGTACATCATTTAAACATCAAAATTAAACTGAATTCATACCCTAATATTAAGCTCAACCAACCAAGATTTTCACTTGTGACCCTGGATTTGTATTTGCCTGAACTGACAAGTATTTGGAAACTTGATACCTTTTGTAACACTTTGTTTGAACTTCATTAGAAGCAAAAACTACTAGAGGATTAAACTTCCTCTTATTTCATTTGTTTTATTTCTAGGTCCATAATTCTTTACACTCAAGTATTAGCGCAATCATAAGAACCAAGCAATTCACTTAATGTGAAACTTGTCCCACACCACGACTGACAAATATTCAGAAAACTGATACCCTTTGCAGTGGTACTTGGAAGTTTGAGAGAAATGATACCCGTACAGCCGGTTGAGAGTGTGACTGTTTTCCGAACTAGAAAGGCATGCACAGTCTAATATTAGCTTAAACAAAAGCTGTGATCACCCAATGATTGCCCTCGTTGCTGGTCAGTATGATCAAACACGTATGCAATTATGTGTATTAACATAACCCAAGCTTAATGTGGCTCCACGATAGATAATTAGATGACTTGATTTAAGCATCGATAATTAGACGACTTGATCTAAGCATAGATTATAATTAGATGGCTTGATCTCCTTGCTCTAGTGGCATTTATGAGTGCCTTACAATAGCTAGATATTCCTTGCCCTAGTCGCAACCTTTTCAGTATGATCAATCTCTAAACACGGAAACTATACAAGCTACACTAACCTAAGCTCAAACCGTAGATAAATCTTCCTTGCAAAGAACAGATGTTAAGATTAGACTTACCTAGCAAAGACGAATTATTAAATTTACAAACTAACCTCCAACCTTAGACATTCAGATAAATAGTCCTCCTTGCCCTAAATTACCTGCATATTGTTGTAGCGATTGAACGTTTTGCCGCAGAGCGGACATGCGAATTGAGTCGGCCCTATCAATATCTGTGCCGGTGTTGGAATCCAGTACTGCCCTTCTGGTAGACGTTCTGCTGGCCTCAAAATTGCTTCCGCTTCTAGTAAAGTGTTATTGCTGGGAGTACTGTCGTTGCTGTGCTGGTCGAGTTCCTTCTTCACATGAGACGTATGGTGGTGATCGTAATTAGTCATTTTCTGAGATGGATTAGAATTAGAATTAGGAGGCCCAATTTGCAAATCCACTGTAACACTGCCGTGTATACAATCTTCGTTAGCTTTTAGGTAAGGGTTTGTGGTTGATCTAGCAGAAATAACGTCTGGTTCAGCCTTTGGAGGGGCCAAAGTGAGCAGAGGAAGAGCTTCCATGATGGGAGGGGAGGCAGGAGGAGAGCTGGCTCCATAATCGTCCTCATAACTGCCATCATTATCAGCAGTTGGCTGCAGTAAATATGAAGTTTGATCAGATGCTGCAGGTAGTGCATCATGATGCTGCAGCCGTTGGTAGAATTCCTTGCATTTGTTTGTACTGCTTCTGCAGAGAGAGAGACATGAAGAGCTCATGGAAGATTGCGTGGAGCTCATGTTGGTGAGCTCATGTGGTGAAGAAGAAATGGATAGAAAGTCTGTGAAAGGGATAGCCATAGGTATGTATTGATGATGAAGAGAAGCTGCAGAAGCAGGCGCGGCATGAGGGTGATGTAAACCATATTGGTGTATATATTGAGGGGTAAAGGCAACGGGCTCATGTGCTGCCATGGGTGAAGTAGTTAAATTAACACAAGGAAAGGGGTGGATGTAGTAGTTACTGCTACTCTTTGCAGAGCTCATCCTGAAGCTGGGGGGGACGGCAGGCGTGCAGCAGGAACCCTAAACCCTTTGAAGATTTTATCACTTGATAGATGCTTAAGGTCGGTCTAGCTTTAGAGGTGAAATAATTACTTCTAGTACTTATAAAGAAGTGCTGCTTGCTCTGTTGGGCGCACAAATGATGATCTAAAGTACATCTAAGCTCTTACCTTGCTTTCAGCTTCAATGGTGGCATTAGAATGTTAATGATGGTGGAGGCTGGAAAGATCATCGCAGATCTAACGATATTGGCTAATTGGTAAGTGCTGGGAGCAATAATTCTTTTTAACCTAAGGTGGAAAACCATCAGGGAGCAGACGGGGACGTACGAGATCGCCGTCCTAGGAAGATCACGGCGCACTTATACTGGTTTTTGACTAAGGGTTAGAGCTTGGCTAGAGAGAGAGAGAGAGGGAGAGAGAGGGAGAGAGAAGCTTCAAACAAAATAAACCACAGACGGAGAGGAAAGAGTGTAATTTAAGTCGAGTTGTTGCACACGGCAAAGAGAGAGAGAGAGAGAGAGAGAGAGAGAGAGAGAGATGAGAGAGACAAGGCGCAATTATGCACAGCTTGTTTTGGACTTAGTCCAAGTGTAATTGGCTGGAGCGAGAGAGAGAGAGAGTGTGTGTGTGAGTGTCGGTGTAGATAGTGGTGGCAACGTAGAGCGAGACCTTAGAGCTAGACAGCGACGAGCGTGTGTAGAAAGAGAGAGAGACAGAGAGCACTTGGTGGGGTTGTAGATGGACAGGAGCGCGCTTCGTGTAGATAGAGAGCGTGTGTACAGAGAGAGAGAGAGAGAGAGAGAGAGAGAGAGAGAGCTTAGCGGGTAGATAGAGAGTGTGTTGAAAGACGGACGGAGGAGAGAGTAGCAATAAAAACAGCTCCAGCCGCAACCCCACGCCACAGTGAGGGAGGAAGCCGCACTTCGGATTTCGTGAATCACGCATGTGGGCGTACTGTGTGGATAAACAGTGGCGCGGAAAGCAACTGCAGGCGTCGGCGCGCGTGCTCGTAAGCCAAGTACACACTGCCGCGCCAGCTCTGACGCCGGCAGCCTGGGGCGCTGATTGGCGGAGGCGCCCACCGTAGAATGACAGGTCACGCACAGTGGGCGTCCCACGTGGCAAGCCAAAAGTACCTATAACCTCACCTCTGTGAGGCGCTCTGCCCCAGGCCAGTGTCCGGACAACAAAATTGAACCGGGAGAATTTCCCAACCCATACTAACCTCTTATCTGGCCCACTGCCCGGTCCCGACTCCCGAGCCTCGCACGTCCGGGCGCCCTGTCGGCCCTTGCCCGGTCACGCCTGTCAGCACTGTGGAGTCTGGACTGTAGCCCCGACCCCCCCACTACCCGTCGTTGACTGTGCCACCTCTCCAAGCATGCGTCAAGACTCTGCAGAGGGAATCACATTATCACAATGCCCATGCATACGAAGAAGAAAGAGCAAAATCAACACAGCCCAACCCATGATGCCTCTTTGCAAGTTCAATACAACACACTATGTGCTGTTTGCTTATCCGTCATCACCACCATCATGAGCGCACCCCCATTGGTCCCTTCCTAGCTTAGGACCGCCCACCCTTTAAATTAATCCCGGCTTCTTTAATGTCGCCCCCTCCTTGACTCTTGGCACCTCCTCACAACCCCTTTTCCTCACCACCGATCATGCCCTCCAGGCTGCCTCATAAAGGGTCCACATGTCACTTATAGGCTGCCTAATTGGTTCTTTATTGTTGGTAGGCCCTAAGGAGAATGAAGAATTTTGAAAAAAAAGAAGCATCAACAAGACAAGAGTCGAGACCAATTGCATGGATAATGGATAATGGTCTCTTTGCACATCCAAGAGACTACTCAAACAATCCTTCTTGGATCCTTACATCACCCCTTACTCAAACAATCCTACTTAGAATGTTTACATCACCTCTTAACCAACCCTTGTCGCATGCCCATGTCGCACGCCCACACTTTTTCTGCATCTAAAGCTCCTTTTGTTTATAGAAAGCCCCACTAAAAAGACAAGTAGCTAACTTTAAGCTACCAAGCCTAATTCCATGTACACTCCTTACAAATATGATGGGACCTATTGTGTGTCCATGCAAGCTAGTGCCATGGGACATTGCACCATTCTCCATGAAAGCATTTTGTTGCTCCAAAGTTGTTGACAAGACCAAAGCCTTGTTCTTCACCCCTAGGCACAATGCGAGTCTTGATGCCTAAACAAACTCCTTGGTTACTTCCCAAGAGAACTATGGTTGTACGGTCTAATTCCATCATATGCTCCATCCTCCGCATGTTTACTTTTATCAATACTCTCCTAACTCCCATGGCACCATTGCCTTTTTACAGATTCACCTTTCCCATATATTGCTCCAACCCACTTGTGATGGCCTTTTAACTGAAAAGCTTATCTCATGTGATCTTTTTCTATTCAATTGTTTACTCTTTACTTAAATTGAAAAAGCTAAAGTTTACTCAATAAAGATATCTATTCAATCAAGCAATAGCTTGAAAACTTTCATAACAACCAAGTGATCATCTTGGACAACATTTGTCACATCTTGATTTGCATAAAGCACCCACCTTTAATATTAAAGTGCTATATATGCTAGTTCATCTTTTGAAAACAAGGTAAGATGGATGAGAAAATCTTCAAATTTGTGGAAGAAACACAGACTTTATGACTTAGTAAATTTTGTCAATTTTCATTTTGTCTGAGTATGTGTGAAATCTACTTGGTATATATCTAATGGTACTCATACATATTTTAAACATGATTTATAGAGCACCACACATGATTTCATCAAAAGAGTTTTAAGCCTATGAAAACCTAGAGAGTTTTAAGACTATGAAAACGTTTCAACCCAGAGAGTTGAAGTGACTCACGAATAAAGGGGTACAATTGAGTTTTTCAAGGGAAACAAAACATCCAATCTTTGTCGGCCCAAAATCTCATATTTAGTACATAACACAAGCAAGATCTTGCCAAATCTAAATGGTGGGCCTTCAACCTATGAAAATGGACAATAAGGAGCCTTTTAGATCTTCTCTAATTTTCATAGGACTTGTTAAATTGACACTTACAACTATAAAGAAGAAATTATTATGCATATACATTAGATGCATACAATTTAAATGCAACTTGTGTAAGTACAATCATATTGATAACATGTGTAGATATTAGAAAACATAGAATTGTGTCAAAGTACACATATTCACTCCCCCCTTTTTGTGTTAATGTCATTTTCATTAGCACATTAGTTGTTTTCTTTCTACATTAACCTTTTCCATAGCTAAATCATAAAAAGCAATCGAACAAAAATTGGGTATTTATTACTCATGCAACAAAAAGAAAGTGCATGAGTCTTCAAGATGAAAAAGTGATTGAAACACTTTTTGAGTGACTTGGAGTGGAAGCTAATATAATTTTAAATAATTTAAAAGCCTTGAAGAGGAGGAGGGGACAAAGAAAGCAGTGGGGAGAGGGGGGGTGGGGAGGGGTTTGTAGGATAGAATGTGATATTTACAAACCTTCCTCAAGGATGACTACAACCTTTCAATCAGATACTAAGGCATATATGATTGGCAAAATTGTAAAGAAAATGGACTATATAAGCATCAAATAAAGCATCAACATGGATCATCACAAGTTCTTAAAACAGTATCAATGGGTGATGGTAATAAAGTTTTTAAAAGTAAAAACCAAAGGCCGTGGTAATTATAGAGCTTAGAATACTAGTTACAAATGTTAAAATATTAAAAAAACTATGAGATATATTGGAGGATACCCACGACTCACAGCCTAACCCAACTTATATGTTTGGCACAGGTATATAAAAACAAAAAGAACACTTAAATTATACCATTTCATTTAAATATAAACATTAAAAACTATAAAAAATCTAATAGACTGCATTCAAAAATCACAAGTTAAAGAGTAAACATGTTGAGAAGATATAAGTTTAAGAGTAAACACATTCAGAAAATATAGGTTACATAAACATCAAAGATAAAATACATCAAGAAATCATAGTTTTACTTCTCATACATATGTTCAAAGACCTTAAAGGAATTATCATTTGTAAAAGAGCTAGCTATTACTCTTATAAGGGTACCATATATATATATATATATATCCCTATCCCTATCTAGCTACTACATGGGAGTTCCAATTAAATGGACATTAAATGAGACTTATCAATTATATAAAAAACTCTCATGATAGTAGCTAATATATATGCGTTTCCTACCTTGCACATTCTCCACTGATCTATTACCACCATTGAGTAGCCTTGTTTTCATTTTAACTTGCGTACCACCATTGGAAAGGTTTGTAATGTGAGAATTTGTAGGGTCTCTATTTTTGTGTAAGACATTACACAAAGACATAAAGGTTCTAATTTGCAAACTTCATTCCATTCTTATACACATAGTTAGAAAATAATTTGTATATAGCAACCATATGTACTTACTTACCTAGCATAGTTAGAAACCATTCTTATACACATAGTTAGAAACCATTCTTATACACATAGTTAGAAAATAATTTGTATATAGCAACCATATGTACTTACTTACCTAGCATTGGGGGGTCATTGTTGACAATACCCACTTGTTTTGGATGTAGGTTGTGGTTTGTGAGCACATCTATCCCAATCCATGTACATAATCAAACCATTATTCTTATGGTAGTGGAAAGCCAGGGATTAAGATATGCACTAATCAACATGGTAACTAGATAAAATAACACGGGTATATTTTTTTGGCGAGCACTTTTTGGTGTTTAGGTGAGAGGTTTCTCTCTCTACACTTCCTTCCCCTCTATCAGCTCTCTATGGTCTTGCACATTACCACTCATGGTGACAGTAGAGGAGATGAGTGGATGGATACAAAGGCACTATACACATTGCAACTCATTTACAACTATCAATGCATATCAAGTTAAAACTACCATTTCAATTCGTTTACAAAGTCACCATATTATGATCTTAAACTTCCATTTTATATTCCCTAGAAAACTTACAAGGCCACACTGCTCCTTAAGTTCTTTGGCTTCAGGGACTGGCATTTTGTATGCACGCTGAGCCACTGGCTGAGCTTTGGGGGTTAACTCGATCTCATGATCTACTTTGCGAGACGGAGGCATCTCAGTCAGCTCTTCAGGAAACACATCTGCATACTCACTTAACCACTCTAGTTCTTTAGCCTTGCATTTTATGTCTACCGGATTCATCTTAACGACATAAACAGCTTGCCTCTTTCTGAGCCCTTTTAATAATTTAGAAGCCTTGACTAATTGCAACACTGGGGATCCGGAAATTCTAGTTCCTTGAACTTTATTCCTGTGAAGGTCAAGGAAAGAGATGGTTCCTTTGTGACAATGAATATCAACCTGATTCTTTTGGAGCCAATTCATTCCAAGGATTCCATCATAGACTCCCAAGGGTAGGACTCTGAACTGGCACTCTGTTACGTTCCCATCTAGGTTAAACCGAATAAGGTCAGTCTCAAGGTGTGTGAAAAGAAGCTTTCCACACTGGCCAATTCCACTTGCATAGGTTTTCCTGATTTTTGATTTAGGACTAGTTTACACAGACATCCTGGGGAAATAAAAGAATGAGTACTGCCTGAATCAATCAAAAGCTTGAATTGCTTACCCTGGTACTCTGTTGGAGTCTGGAGGACTTGGAATTGACAATTATTCCCATGATGCTCTATTGCTGCATAGCTCTATCCTTTTTCTTCCTCCACTTCATCAGCTATAGTGACTGCTCTAGTTGCTGCAGTTTGAGGTGGAACTCTCTCACTTTGGTTATTCCAATTCTAGGAGGGAGTTGGGAGACTGCTTTGCATGGAGGCTTTAGACTGAGTTGGCACTCTTTTGGGGTTACCTTATACCATCCTGCATAGACAATGGCACATCTCCAACATGGACAATTGGATGATGAGCAGTGACATCCCCTATTTTAATAAAACTTGGTCTTTCAAGATTCTTCATTTCCTTGAACCACTCACCATGACTTTTCATGTGGTTCGAAGCACCTGAATTAACATACCATACATCACCCTTACATGCTGCTACATCATTTCCAAACACATCATTAACTACATGTTGCATTACAAACAACCTCTCATTATCCTCATTATTTTTGCTAGAGGACGCATAGTTATTTTGCTGCACTTTTCCATTTCATATGTCACTCTATTTCTTATAGCAATCTACCTGCACATGTCCACATGCTTACCACAATAAAAGAGCCTCGTGTATCATTATGTTGCCTTTGCCAATTACCACGACCTCGTTGCCTCCCCCTACCTCTAATCTGGCCTCTTCCACCAGTGTGTTGTTGTTACGAATCTTGGGACTATTGTTGCTGCCTGCTGATGACCATAATTCTGATTACCTGTTTGGCCACCACCTTGGCCACGTCCACGACCTCTACCTCATCCTCTATTTGCACTTGTGTAGAAGGCCTACTGCTCTGAATTGTTTTTGTTTTATGAGACAATTGCTGATCTTCACCCAAATTCTTCTCTTTAATGATCAGCATTGACACCAAATGTGTGAAGTTGGGAATGTTCTCCCGAGTCTAAATAGATGTCTTGAACGCCTTGTATTGTGGCTCGAAACCATGTAGGCACACTTCCACCTTATTATCATCATCAATAGAAACACCAATTGATGCAAGGGATTCCACAATGCCCTTGATCTTCAAGGCGTAGTCATTCACAAACATATTTTTCTTCTCCACAGTATAAAGCTCATTCTTTAACTGAATCTTTCATGCTTTTCATACAGCTTCACCAAGGTATTCCATGCCTCCTTAGGTGACTTGGCATCCTATATATGCCCAATCATAGTGTCTTGTATGCTGATAAAAAGCCAATATTCGATCGAGATATCTATGCCACTCGGATCCACATCAGGGCCACGCTGTATCCCCGTAGGCATATTTGACTAGCACATCTCCATCGTCCACGTATCTCGAACGAGAAATTTACATCCAATCGCGACCATTCATTGTTCGAGGTAATCGGATACAATCTCCACCGTCCCCATATCTCGATCGAGATACTGAGTTCAAATCTCAGCCGTCCAAATATCTCGATCGAGATACAGAGATTCAATCTGCACCGTCCGAATATCTCGATCGAGATACGTAGATGCAATATCCACCGTCCAATTATCTCGATCGAGATACGGAAACGCAATCTATACCGTCCATTCACGTACGCTGGAAGATGCGATCTCGGCCGTTTAAATATCTCGATCGAGGTATATAATGAATCTTGACCGTCGAGATACCTTGTCGTGGTAATGCCTTTAAATCGTGGCCGTCCATTTACCTCGAACGAGATAGTAATATCAAATCTCAGCCGTCGATCCTTCCCCAACCCTAGAATTAGGTGTGTATCTTGGCCGTATGTTGCACTAACCCTAATATCCAGAGCGTTAATCTTGCAAACCCTAAATTGCATGATGTTTCCGAACCTCGATCGAGGTTATAAAACCGGAAAACTTTTTTTTTTGCCTCATTTTCACAAGTCGTTTTCACTCTCTTGCTCTCTTGATTTGGATTAGTATTAGTGAGCCCATTAGCTTTGTTTTTAGCTTCATTAGTGCTACTTAGCACTAAGCATTAGACCCTTCACATTAGACCCTTCACATTGGACCCTTCACATTTGGCTTAGGTTTTAGCATGGAGGGCCACGAGGAGGGCCACTCATCTATTGCGGACCTCATCGCGGAGATAGACCGCGAGTTAGCGGCTATCCGTAGGAGTGCTAGAGACACTCCGTCTACATTACATATCGTGGCAGACTTGGAGGCGATGCTTGCGTCCCTTCGTAGCCTTCACGATATTGTTTATGTAGATGAGTGGATAGCCCACCATCGCGCTGCTCCTGTGTCACATGGCCTGACATATCGTCAGGTCTGTGATCTTGCTCCTATTAGGGATGGGGCTTTCCTAGATCTTTTCCTCGATAGTCGTGGGATGAGGCCCAGGGCGGGCAAGCCCCTCACTATTTCGCGGTGTTCGCATCCTCGTATGGCGGCACATATCTATAGTCGATATGTTGCCGCATATGGGAGGACGCCGAACAACCGCCAGATTCCCATATACTTCGCAAAGCAGTTATATGCGGAGTTTGTCTTAGGGGAGGAGGTCGATTACACCAGCCATCGTCCGGGTGGTGGTGCTGGCCGAGGCCGTCTCCAGGACCAGGGTAGGCGGCCTCCACCAGCCCTTCGTGTAGCACCTACCACAGATCCTTCATTTGTGCCATTGTCGACAGTAGAGGCTCTTGGCACGCAGGACGGCATTGACGTACGGAGTACCACGGAGAGCATCCAGCACGTGGTGCGCCTATTCTCACGATCTATACTGACGACAGATGTGGAGGTATTTACATATATATTACGTCTTAAGTTTTTTTGGTCATTTATCTTCATGTTTATATGTACTTTTCTATATTTTTACATGAGCAACATGGTTGATTGTGTCACGCAGGTTCCCACACCTACCACTCAGAGGCTCACTCAGGAGTTGGTAGAGGCGAGAGCGGAGATAGACCGCCTCCGAGCTGCATTACAGATGGCAGAGGCAGCTACTGCAGAGGCACAGCATCTGAGAGAGTCCGACATCCAGCAGGTAGGTTTCTCTTGCACGTTAAAGAGTTATAATTAAGGTCCTAAGTTACAAATTTCTTTAAGTAATACCTAATGAGAGACTAATCAAATATTTTAATGCTTTACTTTTTTGCGTAGGCTCGGACCAAGGTAGAGAGCTCCAGAGCTGAGGCACAGCATCATCAGATTATGGAGCAAATTGCCCAGCACCGGGCAGAGCAGCTGATGCTGCATGTTCGAGAGTATCGTAGATCATCGGATGTGACAGTGCCTTACCTACCGTTATATCCACGGCCTGTCACTCACAGAGGTTTTTTGACGACCTCTCCCGCAGGATGCACCACCCTTCCTACGTGATGCGTGCTGCTATTTATGTATCGAGGACATTGATAGTACAGGAGGATATGCCCTAGGATGTGGACATATTTTCCACTTGTCTTGCATCACCCAGGAGCTCGTCCGGTTCTCAGCATGCCCATCCTGCCGTGCACGCGTCGACTTAGCGACGTACAGGGTATTGGGCATCGATGATCTTCACCCAGGCCTTGTACGAGTAGATGCCAGGACTGGCAGGCCTGTCGACTTCACATCAGCTATGGACTTGGGACTCGACGCCTTCGACGATAGAGCCCAGGAGCCTGAGGTGCCTCCTGAGATAGAGTGGAGCTCACATGAGTTCGACGCTTACCAGAGAGTCCTACATGAGAGCTAGGTGACAGCATATGAGCGCGTGGGTGGTGCTGGCCCTAGTGGCACAGCGGGTGATGGTGCTAGCAGCAATGCTGCTTCTCATGAGCAGCGTGTCCTTACAGTAGAGGAGCTTACACGAGCAGAGTGGCAGACACGCACCATTGCAGATTATAGATTTTGGGTTTACAGACAGAGGCGTCTTGCATTAGCACGACGTAGAGAGAGAGAGAGGGCTATAGCAGCTTTTGGGACTCGTGAGCTCCCGAGTACACCGGCACCAGCTCACGATCCTTCCTTTGAGGCAGACCTCTCCGCAGACATTCGACGACCCCCGCAGCCGGCACAGCCTCCTCGACGTGCACAGCAGCCTCGACGCGCACGTCGACCGGCAGTTAGAGATGACGATTTTGATTGGGTTGCTGTTGATAGTGACTAAACTCAGACTAGCTGGGTTAGCTCACTTACATTGTACTTAGATTTTTGGGCAGTGACTAACCTAAGACTAGCTGGGGTAGCTCATTTTCATTCTGATGTACTTATTTGATGTTCATATCATTATGAGTTTTCTCATTATTGAGTATCATTACATTTTAGTTGATGTTCTTGATTTTATTATATTTTTTAACACTTTGTCATATTGTTTGTTGAAAATCTCCATGCCATCGTACCCAAACATGCTCTGATGGGGACCAAACTTTGCAAGCATGGGGAGGGGACCCACCCCCACATGCTTGCAAAGTTTGGTCACAATCAGAACATGTTTGGATTGGTAATTGGCGCCCAGTGCGGGTTTTTGAAGTCTCTTGGTGCTTAAGAGGCCATGGAAAATCCGGGCCTTCCCCATACCATCGTACCCAAACATGCTCCGATGGGGACCAAACTTTGCAAGCATGTGGGGGTGGGTCCCCCCCACATGCTTGCAAAGTTTGGTCACAATCAGAGCATGTTTGGATTGGCAATTGGCACCCAGTGCGGGTTTTTCAAGTCTCTTGGTGCTTAAGAGGCCATGGAAAATCCAGGCCTTCCCCATACCATCGTACCCAAACATGCTCCGATGGGGACCAAACTTTGCAAGCACGTGGGGGTGGGTCCCCCCCACATGCTTGCAAAGTTTGGTCACAATCAGAGCATGTTTGGATTGGCAATTGGCGCCCAGTGCGGGTTTTTCAAGTCTCTTGGTGCTTAAGAGGCCATGGAAAATCCGGGCCTTCCCCATACCATCATACCCAAACATGCTCGGATGGGGACCAAACTTTGCAAGCATGTGGGGGTGGGTCCCCCCCACATGCTTGCAAAGTTTGGTCCCCATCAGAGCATGTTTGGATTGGCAATTGGCGCCCAGTGCGGATCTTTCAAGTCTCTTGGTGCTTAAGAGGCCATGGAAAATCCGGGCCTTCCCCATACCATCGTACCCAAACATGCTCCGATGGGGACCAAACTTTGCAAGCATGTGGGGGTGGGTCCCCCCCACATGCTTGCAAAGTTTGGTCACAATCAGAGCATGTTTGGATTGGCAATTGGCGCCCAGTGCGGGTTTTTCAAGTCTCTTGGTGCTTAAGAGGCCATGGAAAATCCGGGCCTTCCCCATACCATCGTACCCAAACATGCTCGGATGGGGACCAAACTTTGCAAGCATGTGGGGGTGGGTCCCCCCCACATGCTTGCAAAGTTTGGTCACAATCAGAGCATGTTTGGATTGGCAATTGGCACCCAGTGCGGGTTTTTCAAGTCTCTTGGTGCTTAAGAGGCCATGGAAAATCCGGGCCTTCCCCATACCATCGTACCCAAACATGCTCGGATGGGGACCAAACTTTGCAAGCATGTGGGGGTGGGTCCCCCCCACATGCTTGCAAAGTTTGGTCCCAATCAGAGCATGTTTGGATTGGCAATGAGCGCCCAGTGTGGGTTTTTCAATTCTCTTGGTGCTTAAGAGGCCATGGAAAATCCGGGCCTTCCCCATACCATCGTACCCAAACATGCTCCGATGGGGACCAAACTTTGCAAGCATGTGGGGGTGGGTCCCCCCACATGCTTGCAAAGTTTGGTCCCCATCAGAGCATGTTGGATTGGCAATTAGCGCCCAGTGCGGGTTTTTCAAGTCTCTTGGTGCTTAAGAGGCCATGGAAAATCCGGGCCTTCCCCATACCATCATACCCAAACATGCTGCGATGGGGACCAAACTTTGCAAGCATGTGGGGGTGGGTCCCCCCCACATGCTTGCAAAGTTTGGTCCCCATTAGAGCATGTTTGGATTGGCAATTAGCGCCCAGTGCAGGTTTTTCAAGTCTCTTGGTGCTTAAGAGGCCATGGAAAATCCGGGCCTTGCCCATACCATCGTACCCAAACATGC
The DNA here is from genome assembly GCF_041138505.1 of Cibotium barometz. NCBI lineage: Eukaryota > Viridiplantae > Streptophyta > Polypodiopsida > Cyatheales > Cibotiaceae > Cibotium > Cibotium barometz. Next base: position 36,861,991 of record NC_141046.1, read on the forward strand.
TCCGATGGGGACCAAACTTTGCAAGCATGTGGGGCTGGGTCCCCCCCACATGCTTGCAAAGTTTGGTCACAATCAGATCATGTTTGGATTGGCAATTGGCGCCCACTGCGGGTTTTTCAAGTCTCTTGGTGCTTAAGAGGCCATGGAAAATCCGGGCCTTCCCCATACCATCGTACCCAAACATGCTCCGATGGGGACCAAACTTTGCAAGCATGTGGGGGTGGGTCCCCCCCACATGCTTGCAAAGTTTGGTCACAATCAGAGCATGTTTGGATTGGCAATTGGCACCCAGTGCGGGTTTTTCAAGTCTCTTGGTGCTTAAGAGGCCATGGAAAATCCGGGCCTTCCCCATACCATCGTACCCAAACATGCTCGGATGGGGACCAAACTTTGCAAGCATGTGGGGGTGGGTCCCCCCCACATGCTTGCAAAGTTTGGTCACAATCAGAGCATGTTTGGATTGGCAATTAGCGCCCAGTGCGGGTTTTTCAAGTCTCTTGGTGCTTAAGAGGCCATGGAAAATCCGGGCCTTCCCCATACCATCGTACCCAAACATGCTCGGATGGGGACCAAACTTTGCAAGCATGTGGGGGTGGGTCCCCCCCACATGCTTGCAAATTTTGGTCCCCATCAGAGCATGTTTGGATTGGCAATTGGCGCCCAGTGCGGGTTTTTCAAGTCCCTTGGTGCTTAAGAGGCCATGGAAAATCTGGGCCTTCCCCATACCATCGTACCCAAACATGCTCCGATGGGGACCAAACTTTGCAAGCATGTGGGGGTGGGTCCTCCCCACATGCTTGCAAAGTTTGGTCCCCATCAGAGCATGTTTGGGCCCAGTGCGGGTTTTTCAAGTCTCTTGGTGCTTAAGAGGCCATGGAAAATCCGGGCCTTCCCCATACCATCGTACCCAAACATGCTCCGTCGATGGGGACCAAACTTTGCAAGCATGTGGGGGTGGGTCCCCCCCACATGCTTGCAAAGTTTGGTCACAATCAGAGCACTGGGCGCCAATTGCAAAGTTTGGATTGGCAATTGGCGCCCAGTGCGGGTTTTTCAAGTCTCTTGGTGCTTAAGAGGCCATGGAAAATCCGGGCCTTCCCCATACCATCGTACCCAAACATGCTCCGATGGGGACCAAACTTTGCAAGCACGTGGGGGGGATGGGTCCCCCCCATGTGCTTGCAAAGTATGGTCCCCATCGGAGCATGTTTGGGTACGATGGTATGGGAAACCCATCCCCCCCACATGCTTGCAAAGTTTGGTCCCCATCGGAGCATGTTTGGGTACGATGGTATGGGGAAGGCCCGGATTTTCCATGGCCTCTTAAGCACCAAGAGACTTAAAAAACCCGCACTGGGCGCCAATTGCCAATCCAAACATGCTCTGATGGGGACCAAACTTTGCAAGCATGTGGGGGAGACCCACCCTCACATGTTTGCAAAGTTTGGTCCCCATCAGAGCATGTTTGGGTACGATGGTATGGGGAAGGCCCGGATTTTCCATGGCCTCTTAAGCACCAAGAGACTTGAAAAACCCGCACTGGGCGCTAATTGCCAATCCAAACATGCTCTGATTGTGACCAAACATTGCAAGCATGTGGGGGGGACCCACCCCCACATTCTTGCAAAGTTTGGTCCCCATCGGAGCATGTTTGGGTACGATGGTATGGGGAAGGCCCGGATTTTCCATGGCCTCTTAAGCACCAAGAGACTTGAAAAACCCGCACTGGGCGCCAATTGCCAATCCAAACATGCTCTGATGGGGACCAAACCCCCACATGCTTGCAAAGTTTGGTCCGATCCGAGCATGTTTGGGTACGATGGTATGGGGAAGGCCCAGATTTTCCATGGCGTCTTAAGCACCAAGAGACTTGAAAAACCCGCACTGGCGCCAATTGCCAATCCAAACATGCTCTTATTGTGATCAAACTTTGCAAGCATGTGGGAAGGACCCACCCCCACATGCTTGCAAAGTTTGGTCCCCATCGGAGCATGTTTGGGTACGATGGTATGGGGAAGGCCCGGATTTTCCATGGCCTCTTAAGCACCAAGAGACTTGAAAAACCCGCACTGGGCGCTAATTGCTAATCCAAACATGCTCTGATGGGGACCAAACTTTGCAAGCATGTGGGGGGGACCCACCCCCACATGCTTGCAAAGTTTGGTCCCCATCCGAGCATGTTTGGGTACGATGGTATGGGGAAGGCCCGGATTTTCCATGGCCTCTTAAGCACCAAGAGACTTGAAAAACCCGCACTGGGTGCCAATTGCCAATCCAAACATGCTCTGATGGGGACCAAACTTTGCAAGCATGTGGGGGGGACCCCACATGCTTGCAAAGTTTGGTCCCCATCGGAGCATGTTTGGGTACGATGGTATGGGGAAGGCCCGGATTTTCCATGGCCTCTTAAGCACCAAGAGACTTGAAAAACCCGCACTGGGCGCCAATTGCCAATCCAAACATGCTCTGATGGGGACCAAACTTTGCAAGCATGTGGGGGGGACCCACCCCCACATGCTTGTAAAGTTTTGTCCCCATCAGAGCATGTTAGGGTACGATGGTATGGGGAAGGCTCGGATTTTCCATGGCCTCTTAAGCACCAAGAGACTTGAAAAACCCGCACTGGGCACTAATTGCCAATCCAAACATGCTCTGATTGTGACCAAACATTGCAAGCATGTGGGAGGGACCCACCCCCACATGCTTGCAAAGTTTGGTCCCCATCGGAGCATGTTTGGGTACGATGGTATGGGGAAGGCCCGGATTTTCCATGGCCTCTTAAGCACCAAGAGACTTGAAAAACCCGCACTGGGCGCCAATTGCCAATCCAAACATGCTCTGATGGGGACCAAACTTTGCAAGCATGTGGGGGGGACCCACCCCCACATGCTTGTAAAGTTTGGTCCCCATCGGAGCTTGTTTGGGTACGATGGTATGGGGAAGGCCCGGATTTTCCATGGCCTCTTAAGCACCAAGAGACTTAAAAAACCCGCACTGGGCGCCAATTGCCAATCCAAACATGCTCTGATGGGGACCAAACTTTGCAAGCATGTGGGGGGGACCCACCCCCACATGCTTGCAAAGTTTGGTCCCCATCGGAGCATGTTTGGGTACGATGGTATGGGGAAGGCCCGGATTTTCCATGGCCTCTTAAGCACCAAGAGACTTGAAAAACCCGCACTGGGCGCCAATTGCCAATCCAAACATGCTCTGATTGTGACCAAACTTTGCAAGCATGTGGGGGGGACCCACCCCCACATGCTTGCAACGGAGCATGTTTGGGTACGATGGTATGGGGAAGGCCCGGATTTTCCATGGCCTCTTAAGCACCAAGAGACTTGAAAAACCCGCACTGGGCGCTAATTGCCAATCCAAACATGCTCTGATTGTGACCAAACTTTGCAAGCATGTGGGGGTGGGTCCCCTCCCCATGCTTGCAAAGTTTGGTCACCATCAGAGCATGTTTGGGTACGATGGCATGGAGATTTTCAACAAACAATATGATAGCCAAAGTGTTAAAAAATATAATAAAATCAAGAACATCAACTAAAATGTAATGATACTCAATAATGAGAAAACTCATAATGATATAAACATCAAATAAGTACATCAGAATGAAAATGAGCTACCCCAGCTAGTCTGAGGTTAGTCACTGCCCAAAAATCTAAGTACAATGTAAGTGAGCTAACCCAGCTAGTCTGAGTTTAGTCACTATCAAGATAGAGATCTAGTCAGCAGCACCCTCTCTAGCTCTCAACTGCTCTAGAATGCTCTCATGGTCATCCACTCGAAGCCGAAAACGAGGATGAGAACTGTGTTTTCGGCTCTGTACTCGAACAAGAGTGAGCCTGGTAGCAACCACTAGATGAGAGAACTGAAATGCCTCTAACTCCCACTTCCACTGCTGGAACTCAAGACTCCCCCGATGAAGTCGAATCTGCTGGTAGAACCGGCCTGCCACAATCATGCTATGGGCATCATAAGAAAACCCATGATCATCCACTGTATCCTGGTCAAGCATGCACTTTGGCCTAGTGCAACTCATCAGATAGTAGTCTACTCCCTCGCTATTTCCCTCACTGGCAATAACAGCAAATACATCACCCTCCTGTAGCAAATCTGTCAGGTCATCATAACTGACCATGAACGCAGGACCTGTGTGCTCATCAAACACCACTGGATGTGAAGGATGCTCGGGGGAGAGGAATGTCTGTATCCATGCATCTGCCCATCCTCTCGAGGCACAATGTGACCAATCGCCATCCATACATGCTCCACAGAAGCATGCAAACCGTCATGTGTAAATCGTGGGGGCCGCCATGCACGTGCTCCTGATGGAATGTAAGCCCAAGGTGCCAGGTACTGTGTCACAATCATGGGAGGCTCTACGGTCAATCGTGCCACCATCCACATGCCAAAAAAATCTCCTGACAATCCGAGCATCACGTTTGGGGTACGATGATGCTGCACTCCCACACAAATGTTGGGAGCACCACTCGACTACGTGGCCCGCATCTCTGAACCGTTGAGCATCCTGTCGTCGCAGCTGATGATGCCTCAAGGCACGTTTCACACACGCGCCTGCACCATCATGCTCACCCTTCCCGTGACCAGTCTCAAAGAATGACCAAATCACTGGGATACTAGACTGCACATGCCACCTATAAATCCATAAAAGATAGTCTTAGTTATTGTTTTCTTTAAGATATTCTAGTGAATTTAGTTTAATTGTAAATGTAAGAAAGCCATAAGTACAACCTATAGAGCCAATAGAATTGACGTGATGACTTGAACTGTGCGCCACAACCATCCGACCAAACCCATCGCTGGACATGTCTGATCCCACAATCTCCTAAAAAATCATCATGGAGACGAAAACAGTGTTGCACAAAATGTGCATCATGTGAACGATCATCACTGATATAGAAATGATACTCTCGAATAATGACACGGGTCTCGGGGGTACTCGCTATCCCATCTACATGAGCCTCTGCATGTCGATAGCTAATGTGGACCAAAATAGCAACCTGGTGAGGTAAGCAATACATACGTTTAGGACACAAAAAATCAATTAAGTAATGTAGCTCAAACATAAAACAAATATTACAAAATATAACCATTACCTGCTCTGAGAAGTAATACTCAGATTGTATCTCCTGAAAAGGTGTGAAAGTGTAGTTCTCTGCAAAATCAATCACAGAGACGACCACACCAATAGGAAACTCTGCTAGGCATGCTCGGAACTGACGATCCTGCCACTTGGCACAATGACTGTGCCGTATGTAGGGGTAGATCTGCTCCCTAAATGTGGCTGTGAAGTGACAACGTGGTGTATGTTTGTCCACGAGCTGCAACTTCCTGGACTGTCCACCACTCTGGAGTTGGTGTGTCACATACTCATAACGTTGCCATGCCACTATCTCTTGGTCACTTGCATCAAGATCTACCATCTGTAGATGTGCAAGTGAACCACATGATGTGCAATTGCTCTCCACACAAGGCATCCTATGGAACTGGGCATCCTCCGTGCGTGCACACAAAAGAGAGTGGATGAAATCACGTGGACTACGAGGCAACTCTCTATGCCCACTAAGAGAACGGAACACATCATAAAAAAGTTTGAACTCAACATGGTAGCGACAACAACATGTGTCACGCTGACGTGAGTACCTCACAAACCAAGGCTTACACCCCTCAAATGACCTTTGCCCAATTTTAAGCTCTGGATACGAAGCCACAAACTGAGAATACAACTCAGTTTGGGACATTTCAAGAAAGCAAGCACCGTGCTCAATGAACACTCCTCTTGTCACTCTCTTACGCAAAGCTTTCTTGAAAACTGGCGATGCACGACAATTCTCCTCCCAAAAACTTTCTATCAAGGTTCTAGTGGTTTCATCTAGTAGGCGATCATGCCTAGCTACATGACCACTACTCGCCCACATAGCACCAACCTCATTGGCATCTAAACTTTGTCGCCTAATAGACCCAACTCTAAGTGCGTGTGGTGCTATGGAAAGGATGCGAGATGTGGCACTAACCTTACCCTTCATTTGGGAGGTACTTATGGCCGCCACAATAGCCCGTCGAGCAGCCAAAGCGTCCGCAGAGTTCCTCTTCTTGTTAACTATATAGGAATGACGAACACTTTGTAGCACCGCCATGCCAGCTCTCCTCTCTCTTCGAGCTCCAATGTCGGAAAGCGCCCTGCAGTTGGCCATGTTGGGCAGATCAATCAAAGCATCAAGCACACATGCCTGTGATGAAGACGTGAGGTCTTTGAAATAGGATTGGAAGATTGCATGGGCACGACGATGTGCCCCTGACTTTGATAGTTCTTTCCTATCCACACGAAGGGCGCCCAAAGGAGGGGGGGTGGGTTCTTGTAGAAGAGAGGACTCAAGAAGGGCGGGTTCATGTGGATTAGAAAAAAAAATTAGAAATCAAATCAATAGTTAGTGTAATTCAAAAAAGGGGTGTATTAGGGAGAGGAAGTGGAAGAGGAGGAGCAAGGCTTGGATCATCGCCAACGGAAGGTGTTGCTCGTTGACGTGCTCTCCACTCTCTCTTTCTCTCATGAGCTACCCTTCTCCTCTCCTCCTCTTGAACTTGGTGGATGGGGGGGAGTCTAGTCCTATCACGTTTCCGACTCCTACGACTTTGAGAACCCATTCTCAAGGAAGCTAAGAGAGAAAATATTATAAAGGCTCAATGATGGGATAGTACTACAGATAAGTGTGGGATAATACTAGAGATGTGTGATTATATAGGAAAAATAGGTTATCCACTTCAAATCTCACTGGATTTCCTATCTAAGATTGATTGGATAACTAAGATAAACATAAAGATAATTAAAGATAAACTATTATCCACTTAAAAATTAATATTATTTATAATATTTATTAACAAGTCTAAATATTTATCATTACCAGATATATAAATATATCTTTAAAGAAATCTTTTATTTTATAATTATATAACTGCTTTTTTTAAATAAAGTATTTTTTTCATATTTTATTTAAAGGTTTATTCTACATAAAAAAAATTTAAGAAATATAATAATAAAAATTTTATTTTTTTTAAAATTAATAATATGATCTTTAATAATATTTTTATTGATCTAATCCCAAAATATAATCCTTTAAAATTAGTGATTTTAAATTCTTTTATTTAATAAGTTACATATATTTTATTATTTAAATTTCTATATTCTATTTCTCTAAATTACTAAATTAACTTTTCCAAAAATATGTTTTTGAAAAAAGAGGGGAGGTGGGAAGGAGATGCCACGTGTCACAAGCGTGCATGACACGTGGCATTCTCTTGACATGTGGCACTATTATGGTTGATGTGGCAATTCCATGATGTGGCATGCCATGTCACCATGTGCGAGGTGGCATGCAAAGGTGGCAAGATGATGTGGCATTAATGATGACTAGGATGATGAGGTGGGGAGTCAACTAGGTTGACCATGTTGACATGGAGGGTGGAGGTGGCAAGCTGAGGTGGCAAGCTGCTTATGTGGATCCTCTCGATGCTCACGTGGACATAAAGTGGCATGCATATATAAGGTTTGGGCCTACCCAAGCCTCACACATGGAATGAAACCTAAGCTGTGAAGTTTACCAAGCCTAGATTTCCAAACCTAACTAGGATTGGTTTTAGACTTGAAAAGGGGAGAGTGGACACAATATGGGAATTTTCACTTGGGACTAGATCCATACAATTTGAGCATTTTAAATGGTAGATGTGGTGGGAGGATAAAATAGTATGTTTTTTAACAATTCTAATATCTTTTAAATAATATAGAAAATAGTAGAACACATCAAAAATTACTCGATAAATCAAGTTAAGCTCTATGTTCTTTGTATTTGTGATATGCAAAGTGGGAACATCGTATGAGTAATAATGTAAAAGTTATAGGCAATTTACTCACATTCACTATACCTGTCTAAACCTAGGACAGGGCCTGTATACAAACTTGGTTACCAAAGAAAAGGGGATTTGCAATTATTGGATATTCGATCAGATTATAGTTTTAGGTGCCCAACTTTGCATATGATGTTTCATTAGAAGACCTTGAAGTGAAACTCCTTGGCTAACTATGAGAGATTGGCTATTCTTCTTGAAAAAATGCATGTTTTTCAGCTAAAGCCAAGGGCGCCCACGACATGAAACTAGATAACCTCATCTTGCAACCACCCGTTAGGTGGTTCCCTTGATGTAGGATTCACTTTATGTGAGACTACTGAGATAATTAGAGGGGATGATGGAACTAATCTATGATGCTCCCACGTGTTTTCCTTTGTTCTCTATATATACAAGGTCCTGCACTCCTTGGATGTGTAAAAAGAAAGTTCTTGTAAGTGCTTTGTGTAGGCTACCATATGTTGGTAATATAACTTGGTGGATCCTTTGTGGGCACATGAGCTTATCTCCTCATTACATTAAGGTGATCTTTGTGGTATTCATGATTATAATTTAATTCATGGTCTTTCCATTTGTTAACCCACCACATGCTAAGTGCTTTTAGAGTTGCTTATGTGCATTAATGAGTTTGATTATGCATCATTATCTTTATGATTAACCATTCTTGCATTCCGCTCTCATCCCTATTTCTTAACGAGTTTAAGATGCAAAATTTATTGATCTTGTCTCATAAGGCCACATCCATTGTTGTCTCAATCCCTTGTCCTTGTAGCTCTTCTCCAACTACCCTATCATCCTCCTCTGTTGACCACAATTTAGGCATTTCAAGGTTTGAGATACTAAGAAACTATGTGATGTACACTAGAGAATCCTGCACAAGCCATCCCATTGCCATACATCCCTCTAGGCGAGCTCTTTCAATGAACAAACCCTTTTAGTTTCTTCATGCACCTCTCCAAAAAAGAAATCCAACGTGAATGGACGACCCCTACCATTGCCACCTTGTCCACAATATGAACTAGGAGATGCATCTGTATGGTTAATATGCTGGTTGGGAGAAACTTCTCCACTAATGTAATAGCTTCTATGGCATTTAATCGGGCTACTTCCAAAGTGTCTTTTCATATCTCCTTTAATGAAATCCAACGGACCATAGTGCCAATCTTGTATATTGTATCCCTTATGTTATTGGCGGTGAGGCAAACCTTTTTGACCACATGCAAGAAAAATTGCAAGAACTTGTGTAAATCGTGCATCCAATCAAAGTACAAAACTCCAAAATGCAATTCTTAACTTGAGCTTCCTCTTCTTTCATCAATACACAAGGAGCTTTAGGTAGAAGCAGCTTACCGTAAGGTTTGGTTGATGGCCATAAGTGTTACATACGATTACTTATTTGTAAATCCTTCCTTTGGCCTTTGCTCTCTTTGGTCCCATTAATAGTCTTACAAAGCACGATGGATGTATTTTTAAAAATATGCATAGGGTCAACTTAGCAAATAACTAGAAGACTGCCCCAATATGGGAGTTGATAGAAGATGGAAAACTGCTTCATTTCGGGGGTGGAGAACCTTCATTATCCTCCCATGCTCTCTTCCAATCGCTTTCCTTTAGTGTAGAAGGAGGCTGACCCAAAAAGCCCTCATGTAGCTCATGGTCCCCTGGTAGATGCTTCTTTTTGTGAACCTCATACACCATCTTTCTCAAGCATCTTGAATGGTGAGCCTCTAGTCTAGGCCCGCACAAACAGCATACATTATATCCAGAGACTGATAGTCCTGTATTAGAACAATTAATATTATGAAAACATTATAGATATCAACATGGACAATGGCAAAATAGCTTACCACCACTGCATTCTCCATAGCCTAGACAATCATGCATAGTCCACATTAGTATTCCTCATAATGAGAAATACCTTTGTCCAAACCTCTTTGACATGTCGTGAACATCAATTCCTTCCCAAAATCTTTGTAGCGCCTCTATTAACGGGGCTAAGTAGGCATTGCACAAAACAGATATACATGCACCACGATAAAGAGGCATATGAGCCAACCTATGTAACTCTTGCTCTTCTCTTAAGGCCTGCTCCATGTGTCAATGGACACCACCCATTTCATGTGTTATTACTTACTCGAGATCCCATGTGTCATGTAGGGTGTCTATCATATCATCCATGTCTTGATCCAAAGATACCGGAGAGTCCACCATAGTTTCTTCTTCAACATGAGGCTTAGTAGTACTTGCTTGTGTCGTTGTCCATCTACTCCGCTCAGGTCTTGGTCCAAGCAGTTAATCGGTTCATCATTTGCGAGGGTGCATATTCACAACACCAAGTAAAGCATTTAAACTGTAACATACCCATCTTCACTATAAAGAAACGTCCATATAATAGATGAATTTATGAGTTTTTATGGTATAAAAATCAATGATTTTATTAAATGAGCCATTTCTACTTAGAATCTTCAAATCTTGAGCCCAAATTTGGAATCTGCATGCGAGTTTACCCTAATATAGGATTTTACAGCATCCAAAACGGACATCGGATCAAGCTTATACGTAAATTTTGGTTATTTTTAGTTAAAAAGCGACGACCTTTAAACCTTAATAAATGCACGACCGGGCGTCCAATTGACGAACGGTCTGCACCACAACGACCACAAGAACATCCTGGATTTTTTTTAAAAATCACCCTCGGGGCGGTTTGGCACGCAAATCGAGGTCGACACCCCAAATTTGGGGACCCCGTCCCAAATTTTGGATCGTACACACTTACTAGGGTGCCCGTACGATGGCCGCACAAGAACCAAAGAACGGCTGCCCACTCTGTGGTCCACACGCACGGCTACATGGACACCCGTGCTGCCCCTGACCAGATAAGGTACATGCGTACCACTCCTTCCCCTGTAATAACCGACACCGTACCTTTTCCCCTGAGCCATGCAGGCCACTGATCTACAGCCTTTGTTGGTACACCATCCTTTCATCCTTGCTTTACGCAGCACCCATACCCCTACCCCACAGTTATATAAACCCCCGGGGTGCTCCATGGGCAGCACGCATTTTTGCGTAGCCTATGCTCTGCCATGCCACCGTCCGTACCGTCGTCTATCCCTATGCAGTGTACTTGCTGTAGTACAACTGTCCCTTACAGCCACCCCTCTCCACACCCCCTCATTTGACACTTTTTAGATAAGGCAATTTTTCTCTTGTTAAGGCAGTATCCTTAACTTCTCTCCCCCCATGTGAAGAGACTTACAGCAGCCCTCTCCCCTTCAGCAAAACGTTTTTGTGTTAAGGACATCTCACAATCCCCCCCCATTTGCGTGGACTTTAGCAAGAGGTTTTAGCCTTAGAGAGGGTTCGTGCTCTGTGGTCTTTTGCTCATACGGTGAGCAAACAATCTCAGAATTGAGATTTGACTGGAGCGTTTCGACCGTGACAGCGAGCCCTACAAGACGACGTCCAAGATGGCCCCATCTGAAAAACGTCAGAATATTATCTTAGGAGGAGCGCGCAACAATGAGATTAGGAAAGATGCTCGCAATGCGGCCCCAACTCTCATGTTACAAGCTCCTCAAGGAAATGGTGGCCATGTTAGCTTGGTTATCTTTTAAAGAAGAGTTTTTTTAAAATATTAGTGTTAATAAATGTGTATCTTTTTCTTTTCAAATAATGACATAAAATTGTATAAAGCTACGAATTGAGTGATGCTGTATTCAATGAATTGTATTGAAATTGTTATCTTTAAAGAGTGTAAGTTTTTCCTGGCTTCGATGCTAGCTCCGTTCCGTGCTTGTGTAGCCGGGCGGCATCGTTAGCAAAGCCTGGGAATGACCCTAGGTATCCCTCATACCATTGGGAGAAGAATAAGGTTTGCCGATTGAGGCGAGAGATTATGATGTTGTCTAGTTCTGAGAGCCCAGGCTAGTGCGGTGAATAAGCCCACCCTAGTGTGCAGACATCCCTCTAAGGGGTGGGAGAATCGAGCGATGGAGCCTGAGAGGGCGACAGGCCAGCTTGAGTCCTCGTCGGCCGACGATGAGGTGTATGGTCCCGTAGGGTTTTGCCCAGCATGTAGAGGTTGGAAGGCCGAATTCTTGATCATCTCGGTGATATAAAGGAAAAGAATAAGAGAGCCGGTTTGGCTTGTATGAAATTGATTCATGTATAAATTGTTTTTATAAATCTTGTCTTTGGCATTATTGTATTGTGGAAAAAGGTTGTTTAAAAGGGCCTTAATTAAGGAACATGTTTATTTATGTCAAAGTGTGGTAGGATTAATTAGAAAACAAAATGACGTGTGAGTAGGGAGGAAAGTGGGAGGATGGAATGCCCGATGGCACCATCCTATGGACGGGTGGACCCGATTAGTCGGGTAGCTTTCCAACAAATTAAGCGAAAGCCCTACGCTAGATAAATAGGTTCTTGGGCAACTCTATTCTAGAAGACTAGGCCAACCGCTATGCCTTGCATGGATGAGGAAAAAAGGGTTGCCTCTAGAAATCAAGTCTAGTAGTTGCCCAATTTATGATCAATTACCCTATGGGTGATTTGATTTTTAGAAGATCACGCTCCCACTACGAGATAAGACTAGGTCTTATACCTATGAATCGTATCCTTGAATCTCTACATGGTCAAGGTGTCAATGAATAGGAAATTTTCTCCAAGCTAAGACTTAGTGGACTGTCTTAATTGATTCCCCTATTTTGGAAGGGGGGAACCTTACAATTGGTATCAGAGCCGATCTTAGCTCCTAGGACTTGCCATTTAAGGATTGTTTTGCAATGTATGTTTTACCTAACATAATGCTAATTAATTAAAATATCCTACTAAAAAAAACAAGTTAAATTGATGTTTGAATGATTGTAGGAAGAGGAAGATGCCTACTCAAAGTTTCTAGTTTTCTAATGCATCTTTGAGACTGCTAGTCACTCCTCAAATTTCGAGTTCCGTGACACCATGGTGCCGATACTAGTGAAGACGTCCCTCCCCCATTTCTCTCATATATTGAAAGAGGATGGGGTAGAGATTTCTAGAGTCGTGGGCCGAGATATTTCTTCATCCGAGCAGATCAAATTGGGAACCTTACCTCCGACCTAAAGCAGATTCGTTGGATTGAAAAGTTGAAGATGATCCATTTATTTTGGTTCGTCTCGGTACCCCCAGGGCCAACCTCTGTCACTATAGATGGGATTCGCATACCTTAGGATTGCTGGGTGTATGACCAAGTGATGCAGGTCTTACCTGCTGACAAAGTAGCTGTGTTGGAACCTACCCCAATCCAGAGTCTATCACCCTTACCATTAGTTTTTAGAGTCTTAGAAACTATAGTGGAAACCCCATACTTCACCTATGTGGACCGCTCTATCCTTATGTCATAGTCAAGCTTAGGAATTTCCCTTGATGGCAAATAAGACTAATTATATTAGTCTTTGTAATAAAACTCATCCTTATAAATATTTGGAAATAAAATGATTTCAATGTTTTACTCTCCAAAATAAGCGTTGTGCAAGTATGAATCTTGTAATCTTAAAATTGTTTTTACAATGATGGCCAAGATGATCACCCTCCACTTCCCAATGTGCTTTACACCGATATCCAAGAGAAGAAGCTTCTGCTCAAGCAAATGCAACCTCCCTCCTTTAAAGGAAAAGGTTCAAAGATTGAGAAGGATGCTGAAGACTCGATTGAAGTGATGGACGATTATTTCTCTGCCGGCCGGTACTGGAGTAGCAAATCGGTCTATGCTTGCATGATTTCGCCTCATCGGAGATGCTAAACTCTGGTGGAAATAGTGGTGCCATGACAAGGGAGTTCTCAAACGTGGAAAGACATCAAGCAGGCCGTGAAGGAAAGATATCTTCCCCCATCCCATGAATCCATAAAGATGAATGAGTTTTTTAGTCTTAGGCAGTGCAGCTTAACTCTTGAGGACTACTATTCCAAATTTATCACTCTTCGGAAGTAATCCCAGCAATGACTACTTCCCAACAAGTGGCTCGTTTCTGCCAAGGGTTAAATGAACCCTTAGATTCCCGCCTTGAAGTAATGAGGCCAAGCACATTACAGGATGCTCTCATAAGAGCAAAGCCCCTTGTGAAAGACATGAGGACTGACAAACCTAGGCCTCAAAAGAGATCTTACCCTGAGGCAAATCCTAAAGATCAACCCTACAAGGAACCCCAACTGAATTTTCCCTACTACAATAGAGGGTGACAAAGCAACTCTTTTGTCCCCCACTCGTATGCTGCTTCTTCCAAAGAAAGCCCTCTATGTTTTGAGTGCAATGAGCCGGGACACTTTAGGGCCAACTGTCCCAAGATGGCAACATCATTTTCCCAAGGTGGCAGAGGAAATCAAGGCCATGGAACCCCTATCCACCACCAGGGTGCAAGAGGCAGTGGATGTGGCAGAGGCGGCGGAGGAGCAGTTGCTAGGACCGCCTATATTATAAGTGAAGAACCGACCTTGGAAATGGCTGAAGAAGAGCGCGCCACCATCCATGCGGTAGTAGAACACCAAGGTCCGAATAAACAATTTTGTCTACTCCAAACCCTAGCCACTCATCACGGTAAGCCATTCTAGCTTTTGATTGATTGTGGTAGTACCCATTCATTTCTTTCTCCTAAGTGTTTGCAAAAATTAAACTTGGGTCAAAAAATAGCTAGAAGAATGACTGTAGAGTTGGCCAGTGGGAAAGAAGTAGTATCTCGCCACTCTGTAGGAAACCTTGATTTTGAGCTGGGTAATGAGCAAACTCATGGCCACTTTAGAGTCTTGCCATTAGAAATTTATGATGGAATCCTTGGGATGGATTGGTTATTTGCCAACAAAGCTAGCATTCATTGTAACCAGGGGAGTATCACTTTTGAAAATGAGCATGGCCAAGTAATATCCGTTCAAGGGATAACAGGAAAACCTAAATCCAGGATAGTCAAGGCAAAATATCTTCTCAAGGGAACACGTAAGTGTTAGCAAGTTTTCTTAGTCAAGCTCAATAAAGCCATTGAACCTAGTAAGGAGATAGAACCCTCTTGGCTCCAAGAATTCTCTGACATCTTCCCTCACAAGCTTACAAGGCTACCGCCTCCTCGATCATGAAATCGAGGTGATCCCTGGAGCTCAACCCGTCTCAAAAATGCCCTACAAAATGTCCCTTCCTGAAGCCATTGAACTTAAAGAGCAACTTTCCCAACTCATTGAGCAAGGATTTGTACGCCCCAGTAGCTCTCCTTGGGGGGCACCTGTTCTTTTCCAAAAAAAGAAGGACAGAACTCTCCGCCTCTACATAGATTATCAAGGGCTAAATCAAGTCACTGTCAAGAATAAGTATCCTATCCCTCGCATCGACGAGCTTCTTGACAGGCTTCATGGGGCCAAAGTCTTCTCAAAAATAGATTTAATGTCTGGTTACTACTATCAGATCAAAGTCAAGGAAGCAGATATACCCAAGATTGCCTTCAATACCCGTTATGGCCACTATGAGTTTACTGTAATGTCATTTGGGTTAACCAATGCTCCTGCAACCTTCAATCGCCTAATGCAAGATATATTCCGTCCTTACTTGGATGAATTTGTGCTTGTTTTTTTTATGACATCTTAATCTACTCCAAATCAATGGAAGAACATGAGGAGCATGTGCGTAGAGTTCTGCAATTGTTGCGCAGACACAAACTCTATGCCAAGAAGAGAAAATGTACCTTCTTTACTCATCAAATTGAGTATCTTGAGTTCATCGTCTCCAAAGATGGCATCTCAGTAGACCCCGCCAAGGTCAAAGATATTATGGAGTGGCCACTCCCTAAATTAGTTCGTGAAGTTCGTGGGTTTTTGGGAATCATGGGATGGTATAGGATTTTTATCAAAGATTATGCCTTGTTTGGTAGCTGCACCTTTGATGGATCTTCTTAAGAAGGATTGCAAAATAGTATGGTTGCCAATCCATCAAAACAATTTTGATCAGCTCAAGGTCATTATTACTTCTGCCCCAGTCCTGAAACTTCTTGATTTCACCAAGGAATTTGAAGTGGTTATTTACTGATGCCAGTAGTCTAGCACTTGGTGGTGTCTTAGGCCAAGAAGGAAGACCAGTCGCTTATACTTCCTGCAAGCTGAAGCAATATGAAGCAAATTACGCCACCCATGATTTGGAGCTCTTAGAAGTTGTTCATTGCCTCAAATTATGGAGACATTATCTCTTGGGGAAAAAATTCCAGCTTGTAACTGACCACAAAAGTCTGAAGTGGATCTTCACCCAGCCTAACCTCAACATGCGGCAAAGGAGATGGATTGAAATTCTACAAGAATATGACTTCGACATCAAATTGTGCCTTGGGAAAGATAATGTGATAGCAGATGCACTTAGCCGCAAATCTTTCTTAAAATCTTTCTTAAGTGCAATTTCAATGCCAAATAATCCCATACTGGTCAAGGTGGAAGAAGTCTCATCTCATGATCCAGATTATCAAAGGATGATGAAGTTAGTAGAAGAAAGGGGAAATTTAGATAAAGAGAAGAATCTAATCAAGGGATACTCCACTCATGAAGGAAGCCTCTACTTCAATCACAGGCTATGTATCCCAAAGGATCCTGCTTTAAAGAAACTAATCCTCCATGAAGCTCATGATAGTCCTGCTGCCTGCAGGACACCCAAGCTATGCAAAAACATTAAATGTCGTAAGAAGGAGCTTTCATTGGGTAGGCTTGAAAAATGATGTCCTTTAGTACTTGAAGCAATGTCTCTCATGCCAAAGGATCAAAGCTGAAAGGGTCAAGATGCCTGGGAAACTTCAACCCTTGGATATTCCCCAAATGAAGTGGGAGTGCATTAGTATGGATTTTGTCACAAGTCTCCCCACTATTCAAGGAGGATATGACTCCTTTCTAGTGGACTTACTTACTACCAAAGTAGCTCACCTTATACCAGCAAAGAAGACCTTCAAAGCTTGTGATGTTGCTCGAATATTCATCAAGGAAGTCCTCAAACTTCATGGTCTCCCAAAAAGGATAGTAAGTGACCAGGATTCTGACTTCAAAGTTTTGGCAGTCCATATTTCAAGCCCTGGGAACTCAACTTTGCTTTAGCATAGCTTATCATCCAGAGACCGATGGCCAGCAGAAGACTGAGAGAGTCAATCAAGTAATTGAAGACATTCTCAGAGCATATTGTGGACGGGAACCAAGAAGGTGGATTCAATACCTTCCTCTGGTAGAATTTGCCTACAATACATCTTACCATCAGAGCATAGGAATGTCACCATTCTAAGCACTCTATGGGCAAGAATACTTGTCTCCTCTAAATTTCTCTAATTCGACCATAAGAGTTGAGGCATCCAGGAAAATGCTCGAAGAGATGGAGGAACAAACCAAGGCAATCCAAAAGGATATTAAAGCTGCCCAAGATCGACAAAAGCATTATGCTGACACCAAGAGGTCTGAAAGGATCTTCAAGGGAGGAGACAAAGTTCTTCTACGAGTGCGACCCAAACAAAGTTCTCTATCACTTGGGAAATATAAGAAGCTCAACCCTAGGTATTGTGGTCCCTATACAGTTATCAAGTGTCTAGGTAAAAGTGCCTATAAACTCCAACTCCCAGCCCATATCAACGTCCATAATGTATTTCATGTAAGTTTGTTAAAACCTTATGTACCCAGTCTCGATCATATTCTTGATGATGAACAAGTTGTAATCCCTACTCAAGGAGTCCTTGAATTACAGCCTAGTAGGATCATAGATTCTAGGGAAAGGCAACTCCGAAATAAAACTCTTGTAGAACATCTAGTACATTGGAAAGATTACCCTAAAGAGGATGCAACTTGGGAAGATGAAGCTACACTCTTAAAGGATTATCCCCAATTCATGACAAGATGAGGACATCTCGATTTCTTTAGTAAAAACCAAAGGACGGTCGCCCACTATGTGGTTCACACGCACCGTTACGTCGTGGACGCTCATGTTGCCCTTGACCAGATAAGGTATATGCGTACCACTCCCTCCCCTGTTAACCGACACCGTACCTTTCCCCCTGAGCCATGCAAGCCACTGATCTATAGCCTTTGTTGGTACACCGTCCTTTCATCCTTGCTTTACGGAGCGCCCATACCCTTACCCCACAGTTATATAAACCCCTGCTGGGGTGCTCCATGGACAGCATACGTTTCTGCATAGCCTGTCGTGCCGCCGTCTGTACCGTCGTCTGTCCCTGTGTAGTGTACTTGCTGTAGTACAGCCACCCCTTACAGCCACCCCTCTCCACACCCCCTCATTTGCCACTTTTCAGATAAGGAAATTTTTCTCTATCCCCCTCTTTTGTTAGAAGGCAGTGTCCTTAACTCTTCTCCCCCCACCCCTCCACACCTCCGTGGTGTGTGAAGAGACTTACAGCAGCCCTTCTCCCCTTCAGCAAAACATTTTTGTGTTAAGGACATCTCACAACTCCCCCCCCTCCCATTTGTGTGGACTTAAGCAAAACGTTTTAGCCTTAGAGAGGGTTCACGCGCTGTGGTCTTTTGCTCATACGGTGAGCAAACAATCTCAGAATTGAGATCTGACTGGAGCGTTTTGACCCGCGACAGCGAGCCCTAAAGACGACATCCAAGATGACCCCATCCCGAAAACGTCAAAATATTATCTCGGGAGGAGCGCGTAACAATGAGATTAGGGAAGATGCTCCCAATGCGGCCCCAACCCTCCCGTTACAAGCTCTTGAAGGAAATGGTGTGGCCAGGTTAGCTTGGTTATCTTTTAAAGAAGAGTTTTTTTTAATATTAGTGTTAATAAATGTGTATCTTTTTTGTTTAAAATAATAACATAAATTTGTATGAAGCTACAAATTGAGTGGTGATGTTGTATTCAATGAATTGTATTGAAATTATTATCTTTAAAGAGTGCAAGTTTTTCCTGGCTTCAATGGTAACTCCATTCTGTGCTTGTGTAGCCGGGCGGCGTCGTTAGCAAAGACCAGGAATGGCCCAAGGTATCGCTCATATCATTGGGAGAATAAGGTTCTCCGATTAAGGCGAGAGATTATGATGTTGTCTAGTTCTGAGGGCCTAGGCTAGTGCGGTGAATAAGCCCACCCTAGAGTGCAGATATCCCTCTGAGGGGCGGGAGGATTGAGTGATGGAGCCTGAGAAGGCGCTTGAGTCCTCACCCCAGCGTGCCCGCCGACGATGAGGTGTATGGTCCCGTAGGGTTTTGCCCAGCATGTAGAGGCTAGAAGGCTGAATTCTAGATCATCGGCGCGGTATAAAGGAAAAAAATAAGAGCCAGTTTGGCTTGTGTGAAATTGATTCATGTATAAACTTCTTTTATAAATCTTGTCTTTGGCATTATTGTATTATGGTGGAAAAAGGCTGTTTTAACAAACCTTGTGTGAAAAGGGCCTTAATTAAGGAACGTGTTTATTTATGTCAAACAGTGTGGTAGGATTAATTAGAAAACAAATTGGTACATGAGTAGGGTGGAAAGTGGGAGGATGGAATGCCCCGACGGCACCATCCTACGCACGGGTGGACCCAATTAGTCGGGTAGCTTTCCAACAAATTAAGTGAAAGCCCTACGCTAGATAAATAGGAAAAAAGCATTGCCTCTAGAAATCAAGTCTAGTAGTTGCCCAATTTATGGGTGAT
Organism: Cibotium barometz; assembly: GCF_041138505.1. Lineage (NCBI taxonomy): Eukaryota > Viridiplantae > Streptophyta > Polypodiopsida > Cyatheales > Cibotiaceae > Cibotium > Cibotium barometz. Next base: position 36,881,554 of record NC_141046.1, read on the forward strand.
TTGATTTTTAGAAGATCACGCTTCCCTTTCGGGATAGGACTAGGTCTTACCTATGAATCGTATCCTTGAATCTCTACATGGTCAAGGTGTCGATGAATAGGAAATTTTCTCCAAGTTAAGACTTAGTGGACTATCTTAAGTGATTCCCCTATTTTGGAAGGGGGGAACCTTACATAAACGCTCAACTCAAAATATACCGTTCTTTTTTACATGGTCATTACAAATTTTCCATGAGATTTGGTGGTTGCAAGGGCACAAGCATTTCTCCTCACATTCGAATGAGATGACGTGTTTGCAGTAGTGTTTTTACGGTCCATGATCGATTTGGGAGGGGGGAATGGCCTAATTTGTGTTTTCTTAGGAGGAGGAGCGAATGGCCCAATTTGTGTTTTTTTGGGACGAGGGAATGGCCCCTTATATATTATGCACCGGTCTAGTCTTATTCATGCCTCTCTCTCTCTCTCTCTCTCTCTCTCTCTCTCTCTCTCTCTCTCTCTATTGTGCTTAGACTTGCAACTTATTCACACATCTCTCTCTCTCTCTCTCTCCTATGCATAGTCCTGCAGCTTATTCATGCCTACAATAATCCCTCTCCCTCTCCCTCTCCCTCCCCCCTTCTCTCTCTCTCTCTCTCTCTCTCTCTCTCTCTCTCTCTCTCTCTCTCTCTCTAATTATTGCAACGTAAGTAACCATGGAGGGTAGTGCATCTTCGTTGATGAGAAGTCCAAGAGACACGATAAAGTCTATGGTCTTGCACAAAGTGAGGGATGAGCACAATGCTTCGATTGGGATGCAATTTCAAAAGGGAGATTGGTTCTAACCCAATGCCATTGGACCCCATCGAGTTTGACGTTGAGATGTGGTTGAGCACCATTGGAAGCATAATCTACTAGGCTTCAAGGAATCAAGGTGTGATGGGTTGGTGGCCCTTGTACAACATGTGTACAGCCAGCAATGGATATTTCATTGTCGCCGCAACAGCACACTCCTCTTTTTACTTGTAACTGTATGGATTTCTCTCCAGTAGGTTGGTTTACATGGGCTCTTATTTTCAACCTCATTTGATGGGTTTGTTTGTTTCCAAATATTTTCCCTTCCAACTTCATTGAGGAGTAGCCTGTATGAAGCCTAATAGGGACATTCTATGTCGTTCATGCTCAGATAGGGAATGGAATACTCTCCAACATTTCCCCTTTCTAACCTTGCGTCGAAAAGTTTTCTTCTACACACACAACTATGTAGTGCCCACACATGCCAATGGGTTTGGTAAGCTTCAAGAATCCCCTCCTCTCCTCTCTCTAGCACTAAATGGCCAACGCTTGATGTTTGGACTAAGATTGCTCTTAAGGCAAAGATCGCTAGTGATATAAAAGACTCTTTGAAGTACACCAAGGCCTCAAGATCAGTGGGTCTTACTTGGGCATGCCTTATGCATGTGTTTTCCCACATGTTTCAGGTCTTTGTGAGAGTGCACACAAACGCCCACCATGTACATGTACATGTGCAAGGTTGTGGGTGTTGAAGCAATGGTCAATTTACTTGGCCAAGGGTGGGACCTTGTGAAGGGGGAGCACATAGGAGAGAATTTCAAGTGCAATGTAGTACTGTCCAGTGTCTCTTTTCAATTCTTCAAACACATGCCACTTTGTGCATTCGATTTTGTTATGAAGAGCGGTGGATGAGGAAGAAGGGAGCATGGATTCCCTTACAAGCTCAAGAGAGGAGGTTGTGAAGCCCATAACTCTCTTGATATACTTACCAAATGTGGGGGTATAAGCGAGAAAGCATTGGAGCCTATTGAATGTTTGTGATAACCTACGCATCTTGGGGTACGAGGGAATCAACAGTGCTTGCTTCAAATTGCAAGATAGGAAGGTAAGGGTTGTTTGCTCTTAAAACAAATGTATTTGCTCATAACTATCGTAGTTCACTTCCAATGAGGTGTGTTTGGATAGGTTGGAAGGCAACTAGAAGCAAGCACCAAGGTGTCCTCCGACTAGGGGCATGATGATGTCACTTTGGCTCAAGGGACCTAAGCTAGAAGTGTCCATTTTATAATCTCACTCCATTTTGGGCAGATGTTTTGTAATCTCACTCCATTTTGGAGTTGTTTTGAAATCTCACTCCGTTACATAGTTTTATAAATATATTTATTTTTAATGGTACTTTGGTTTAATGAATAGGCATTTTGGTTTATTAAAATTGTGGTTTTGTGGTATGGTTGGTTTATTTTCATACAACCTTATATAAATTCCCAAGGCCCCTTTTAGGGCTTTTTTTGGGTCCAATGTGATAGGACACAAACCTTCTATAAATACCAAAGGCCCCTTTTATGTGTCATTTTTTTCTTCACACTCTCTAGAGCACCAAAGCAGCCCTCCTCGTCATGACATCCCTAGAGCAATTCATGGACTTCCTATGTGAAAGTGACTTCATTGAGGCCATGAACTTGCACGTTTTGTTTACTCGCATGGTTGACTCTGGACCTCCACCATCCAACTGCACTCAGATATATTTGTTGACATCCTCACCTACATGGAGACCCACCTAAGGCCGCACTCATCACTGGCACTACGGGGGATGATGATTGTTGAAAAACAGCTAGAGGGAGAGGTGACACACACACAGGAGCAAACCCTAATGTATATTGCAAACCCTAACCCATAAAGGGAAGCCATCTCCCTTCTTACACAATGCATAAATCCATAATCCATAATACACAAGACACACTATGTGTTGTGTCCACACACTATGACCAGCTGGACACGGTCATTTATGTCTCACACATGCTGCTACCTAACATACCAGCACATAGCACAACTGGCACACACTGACATCGAGCTTGAATCTCAATAGCCCCTCTCAACTCATGATGTACTTCCATAGATGAAGATGTAGATGAGCTTGGGCTATCAAAGCTCTCAACACTCCCCCTCAAGCTCATCCCACGTACTCCCAACATAGTACAAAAGTACTCAAACTTCTCCCGGCTAAGTGGCTTTGTAAAGATGTCAGCCACACCTACTCTTTAGTCTTCACATACTGTAGATCCACAGTACCATTCAGCACCTTCTCTCTAACAAAGTGATAATGGATCTCTATGTGTTTGGTCCGCCCATGAAACACTGGATTCTTGGCCAACTGTATGCTGCTCATGTTGTCACAATGAATGACAACCTTGCCATAAATAGGCTCACCCAAATCAGCCAAGAGACCCTTTAACCATACTCCTTCACAAGCAGCAATGGCTGCACCCCTGTATTCAGCCTCTGTACTGGATAAAGCAACAGTAGGTTGCTTCTTGCTACTCCAACTCACCACGGCACTTCCAAGTGTAAAGGCATAACCACTAGTGCCTTGGACTGTTTTTGTTTGGCGCATGGGAGGTGGAGGTTTTGAGTCCATTGTGGATGAAGCGGGACACTTTTTAGTATCATGGTCAAAGGTTTTACAATATATGCAGTATAGAAGGACAGGTCTCTTGTATGCACAATGAGGATTGGGATGGTCGTATTGATTGCATTCAGCACAAGGCATTTCACTCCTCACTATTAGAGGCATTAAGGATGTCTAGTTTTGAAGGTTTTCATCCTGTCTTCTTAATAGATGTTTGTTGTAATGTTTTAAGCAAGGCTGCATAAAATTTTAGGAATGTCAATTTTGAGATCGATCTTTCTTTTGCCATTGCTTCACTTGGTTTAGATGAGAAACACCTCGTAGCATGATCATCTCTTCTAGCATGTTGTCATCTAAACGTATTGCTTCTTTACAACATTGATCAAATGTTTCCAGATTGGAAACAATGATTAAGTTGTGTAAGCTATTACTCTTCAAACCCATCATGAAACATCTCCTCAATTGAATGTCATTTAATTTTTCCTAGGACTCACAATGTGAGTCCAAGAGTTTTATTCGAAGGATAAAGTCTCTAATGGATTCATTTGGTTGACGTTCAATTGAATAGAGTTCTGTTATTGCACTCCATCGATCACCTTGTCTGGAAAAGCCATGTATAAAGGCTGATTTCAAGGTTTTGAAGTTGGTCTTGATCGCCGGCATCAATGCGATAAACCATCGACTAGCTTTTTCCTCTAACCATAAGTTCAACGCATGTACCTTAGTGGGGCAGTTGGGATCTCCAAAGGTTTCACATCTCTGTTCAAACATTTGAATGAATTGAACAGGGTCGGTTGTTCCGTCATATTTGCCCATAATTTTGGAAATTTGTACGGCTGTATTTCTGTATGAATCATTGAGGCCGTATGTGAATGCTCTTGTTGGAAGAGACTCACTGAGTCTTTGGGCCAGTATATCCAAGGTGTGGGCATCCAGGAAAGGGTTGGTACTTATAGGATTTGTGGGTATGTTAGGCAAGGGATCAAAGCCTAGTGGGATCGACGTGACAGGGGGGGACATAAAACCTGATGATACGCTTGTTATAGGCATGGCCAATGGCATGGGAGGTGAATTGGTGGCATAGATCTCAATGGCTTGAAGATGTCAGCCATTGGGTTGAGTCCTTGTGTGATCCCTGGCAATCCCTCTATTGGCCATGCAGAGTGCCTAAATGGGAGGTGAATTGGTGGCATAGATCTCAATGGCTTGAAGATGTCAGCCATTGGGTTGAGTCCTTGTGTAATCCCTGGCAATCCCTCTATTGGCCATGCAGAGTGCCTAAATGCTCCTTAACGAGCAATCATAGTTTTTTATTATTATTACTTTTTATACTTTCCCACAGCCCGTTACAACCTCAAGAGGCTTGGCGTACTCTTCGTTGGATCAAACGGGTGTCCGTTTGCCCTAATTAGCTTAGGCGCTATACGCACTTGAATCTCTAAGATATTTTTTCAAAAAAAGCGTATGCTAGGAACTTCCCATATGGAAGAGGAGGTCATAAATCCTATTCTCCATCACTGTCTCAAGACGCAAAATTTTTATGAGATTTTTTTCTCTGTTTCGACAGCACCTTTTTGAAGGTGTTCCTCCAAAAAGAATTTTGAAAAACTCTGTATGAGGGAGTTGTAGTATTTTTGGAGTACTACAACTTTGTTTCCCTGAATCGTCCGTGATTTTATTGTTTAGACCCTAAAAAAGTAGCCCAAATATGACTCGTTGTCGTTTTCGCGCTGTTTTTTGTGATTTTTCGTGGTTTTTGGGCTGTTTTTTTGCCTTGATTTTTGGGTCAAATTTTGAGGCTGTTGGTCTGAGGCGGCCAAAATGATTAATTGACTTCGGACAACCAAGTCCAAAGTCGAAGAGCTCGATGTTAGCTTTTCGATGAGCCCTAGAGAGCCTTCATTGGATATACAGTTTAGGAGATACCGGCCTCCAAACAGGGGTGTTTTCCAGAGTCCTTTTTCGCGTGAACTGTTTCACACCGTCATGCGTGAACCGCACTTCACATGGAAATTAAATTTTATTTTTTTTTCACGTCGGATTTCCGTTCATGCCATTTTTTCGTGCACTTGATTTTTTCGTTCATGTCGTTTTTTCGTTCATGTCATTTTTCCGTTCACGTGATTTTTCCGTTCACGTTATTTTTTCGTTCACGTGATTTTTCTGTTCACGTTAGATTTTCATTCATGTGGGATTTATTTCCGTTCACGTGAGATTTCCGTTCATGTCATTTTTCTGTTGACGTGGGATTGTTTTTTTTTTATTCTAGTGGAAAATACAAATTTTCTTTTTTTTGGGGAAATATTTTTTGAATTTAAAATGAAAGGGATATGGGAATTTTCCCAAAAAAGGTAAGTGGAATAAAAAATGTCAACCTTTTTATGACACACCTTACACCCTTCTAAATGACCCCCAAAATGGATAAATTGACAATTCATGAGCATCTTCTCATTGAATGCTCATTAGCATTAATGAGTTATGTAAAAAAGATTAAAGATTAATTCAAGATTAATCTTTTCATTAATCTTTCCCTCTTTTATACTAATCAAGGACTCCCCACTAATCCTTAATTAATTCACATAATTGAGAACACCATTGGATAGAGCAAGGAAAAACTAATCTTTGTACATCAATAATTTTGTATATTAATCTAAATTAGGAGATTAATTAGACTCTTAATTATAGTCTCCTCTTTAAGAAAAAAATTAAGCAAAGAGAGTCAAATTTCTCTAATTGATCAAAAAATTAATGTGATTGGGTGCTTTGATGCATCTAGATGCTCTCAAAACACTCAAAAATCCCAATTTTGACTACTCATATGATCAATTTAGACCTCAATTAACACATTTTCTATTTAATCACCCTTAATGATAAAAACCAGTCCATTAAGAGAAATTAGTCAAATTCAAAGGTTTTTTGATAGTTTTAAGAAATTTTTTGAAAGATTGAGCACTCCTAATGCTTGCTAACACTCTAATCCAAACAATTTCAATAAAAAACGCATAATTAAACTAAAATTAATGATCTTAGATCTACGTTTAAACTAAAGAGAGCTAACATTCACTAAAAATTGCATTCTATTACATTGTTTGATGCAATGGATGCAAAATAAGCCTAATACAAACTATGTGCAAGCCCTAAGAACATGAAAAACCACAAAAACAACGATAAAAACAACAAATTAATCTAAAAATTAAGCAAAAAGCATTCTTTTCAAAAACAAAAAAGAGAGCTATTCTATACCAAATCTCACACAAATCACCATCAAATCCACATCTTTTTCATGTGAAACCACTAATCAAGATAATGGGCAATGGGTTATGCATAGATTAGAGACAAAACGATGGAAAAAGATTAACAGTTGCCATAATCAATAGTCCCTCTAATGTACCTGACTATACGCATACCTTCATTCCAATGACTCTTCCATGGTTTGTTGGCAAACCTACCAATTTCACAAAAAATGTCAATTTAGGTGTTGGTGAGAAAGATGAGACTTCCCACAAGACTTTTGTATTACTAAATGTCCACTAAAGGTGAAGCCTCCTCAACCAATATCTTCAAATTTACCTCCATAGGTGTGTTAACCTAGCTTAGTACATGTTATCATGCCAAATGCCTTCAAAATTTCTTGAACATAATTTTATTGTGAGATGAAGATTTTGCTTGCCTACTACCATACTTCCATCCCCAAACAAAAGTGCATAACACCCAAGTTTTTCACCTCAAACTTTGATACCAACCTTTCTCATGTTTTCTAGATTAAATTTTCTTGATCACCAATGATGATCAAATCATTTACATATTAGACAATTATCACGTACTTGCCATTCTTCTTGAGAACATAAAGACTAGCATCACACATTGTCCACTTTAGATCAATATTTTTGAGAACATACCCTTCTTTTTGAGAACATAAAGACTAGCATCTCACATTGTCTACTTTAGATCAATATTTTTGAAAAATATATCTATCCTCTAGTGCCACGCCCTTGGAGCCTATTTTAGCCCCCATACAATGGTTTGATCAACTTGTATACCTTGTGAAAAGCTCAAACCCTGGAAGTTGAGCAGCATTTACCTCCTCAATCCATTTAAGAATTTTAATTTTACATCCATTTGGCTACATTTTGTGAGCAAGCAACCAAGGAAAGCATTGAGCAAACAGTGGTCATTCAATCTGTGGGCACAAAATTTTCACTAACACCAAAGGCTTCAACTTGTGAAAAAACTGCAACAAGCCTATATTTGTACTTGTCTAGTAAACCATTAGCTTTATACTTTGCTTTGTAGACCCACTTGGTACCTATTAACTTCCTCTTTGGTTGCCATTCTACAATTTTCATAGTACTATTCTTTATAAAGTTGTCATACTCTCATTGCATTGCCACTTTCCACTTTGGATAATCTAAAGTTTCTTTCAAGGGGGCCAAGTATTTTACAAATCCAACTATCTTATCCATCAATGCCATGTGACAGTGTGTTTTAGGGCCTTTCTTTTCTCTGCTATCCTCCTCAAATAACAAAGTCCATTTACTAAAGTCTTGGATATTTTGGGCGGGGGATTGTGACTGTCTGTTGCATAAAATAAAAATTGTTATTTGTCGATTCGTTTTCTTCTAACTAATATTTTGTAGTCCAACCTAAGTAAGTTTCTCTATTTTCCATAATTTTATTTATGAGCAAATTAAAATATCACATATGCTCGTGATATTTGTGTCCTTTTAATGATGTATTTTGTACACTTGCAAAGTAAGTTGCTACCCTCTATAACTTAGTAAATAATTCCTCCAATATTTCTATGTAAGCTTGATCTTTTAGATAGTGATTCGAGCACTTGCTACCCTCTATAACTTAGTAAATAATTCCTCCAATATTTCTATGTAAGCTTGATCTTTTAGATAGTGATTCGAGCACTTCCAAAGTAAGCTTTTCATTATTATCCTTGCAATAGTGATCATGCTTCGAATATAATCTTGTTGTATTTAACAAGTAAAATATTTTTAATTCAATTGTTAAAGAAGTTCATAGTTATATTGACTAATTTTTGAGGTAAACCAATCTCTTATAATATTGTTTGAAGGCCTCTTTTGTGGCCGTGAATACAAATAACCAGTTTCATATGAATTCGATCACCCAATTCTTGAGGGAACATATTTATTTCATTTGATTATTTCTACAATAAATTTTATTTAACACTTTTTTGTAAATTTCAAGGAGAGTTTTTAATGCATCAAATTAGAACTTTGTGAAGGAACTGGCCCTTCCATCTTGAACCATACTTTATGATTTTTTCACTATGTATTAGTCTTGTGGTATGAAACTCGAGATTAATCGTGTGAAGTATTCTGATACATACTTATCTCTAGATTTGTGTCGGATAATTTCTGGTGGTATGGGACACTAGAATTTACTATGCACAGAAGTCCTTGATACAATATCTCTTTTTCATGTCTGTGAAAAATACTTAGTGATATTTATCTAATGATGGATAACTTAACGAACAAGTGTTGAGAAGGATTCTATCTATAAACGGATATACTCTTTTCACTTGCTTATTAAATATGCAATTGAGGTCAGTTACAAATCAATCAAGAGGGAATGCTACGAATAATGATATTGACTATTTATCTTGGGTGACCCAAGTGTGATTAAAGAATAAATTGGTTGTGGGTGAATCCAACCACCAACTGTGACATGTGTGACGCATGTAAGGAATGTGTGAGTTTGATTGTGAGTGACTTTGATTAACTCTTCTAAATTAATTCTTGATGAGGGTGACCCAATGCGGTATAACAATTAAGAGTGAATCAGATTCTTTAGAGGGTGACCCTAGTTGGTTGTGAGTGAATCCAACCAGCGTGACATGTGTGAGACGTGTGGTGTACTCTATAAATACGTGCAATACCTATGAAGACATTGTGAGTGAATCCAATGTGGGAGTTTGATTGTGTGTGAATCCGATCAACTCTAATACATGTATGATGTGTGTGAAGACATTGTGAGTGACTCCGATCAACTCTAAGACACGTGTGATGCATGTAAAGGTTTTGGGAGTTTAATTTTATAAGTGAATCCGATCAACTCTTAAGACATGTACGATGTGTGTGAGGACATTGTGAGTGAATCCAATTAATTATGTGTGATGCATGGTTCATGTGGTGTGAAGCATGGTAGTGAATGATTTCCATTTGTTAGAATTATTTTTGTGAGTGATTTTCCAAAGTAATTGTGATCTAACATTATGGACTATGTTGAGTATAGATTATGAATTTGGGACAAGCAAGGTGGACATTGGATTCCAAAGTAATTGTGATCTAACTTTGTGGGCTATGTTGAGTATAGATCATGACTTCAGGAAAACCAAGGTGGACATTGGACGAGATTATCTAGCCAAGCACATGTGTGTTAAATATTTGATTTTTTATGGTTTGGCCCATTGTACATATATTGGGCAAGGTTTATTTTTGATGAGCTACTTTAAAAGTATGGGACTAAGGTTCAATTTTGTAAAAAGTCCAATTTTGAAAAAGCTATGCTATTTATGGCTCCAAGGGCTAAATTTATGTAATATGATTTAAATACCGCATGTGGGAGTGGAGCCACACACGTCTGGGGGGGGGGGGGGAAGGGGGGAGATTGCACCCAATCTTGTGTTCTCTGATTTTTATGTTTTTTGAGTTATGCTATGGTGTAGATGGTTTATTTTCTTTATTTATCAATTTGTGGAATAATCTAATATCCATGTACCATGGTCCTGTAACATTGTCAAAGAGCTACAAGCCCCCTTTGGAAGTGGCTTGCCATGTGATGCTTTAGTAGTCTAGATTTGAATGTTGAATTATTCATCCTTAGAAAACTCCTCCTCCTTTAGCTCTGTACCTTTAGCTTTGTTATGTCTTCGATTGGTGATGATGATAAAGTGAATGGACCTGTCTCCTCCACTTAATGTGGTTTCTCCTCCACAAATGCCACATTTTAGCTAGTCATTATCTTCTTAGCCTCTCAATAAATATGCCTTTGACTCTTGATTATATCTAACACAGATACACCTTTTGCTTTTGGCATCTAGCTTTGCTCTAGTGAAATGTAGCACTGAAGGTTTCTTACCCAAATAGGCATCAAAAAGTGTTATGCCTTTGAGAACCTTTTCAAAGCTCTAATTGAGGATTAAACTACCATATTTATGTCTTCAACCCAAAAAGAGAGTAGTAGAACTTTCCCTTTTAGCATGCATTGGGCCATCTCTAGGACTATCTAATTGTGGCACTCTATAATGTTGTTTACTGTGTGGTGTATAAGTAGGTTGGTACTTTAAACCATTCTCTTTGCAGTTTTGTGAAATCGTTGTGATAAGAATTCTCCTCCTTAGTGCAAAACTTTTTCATCTTCTTCCAAGTTGTCTCAGTTTCCACAAGCTTATGCCACACTTTAAATTTACGAAAAGATTCACTACCATATTTATGTCTTCAACCCAAAAAGAGAGTAGTAGAACTTTCCCTTTTAGCATGCATTGGGCCATCTCTAGGACTATCTAATTGTGGCACTCTATAATGTTGTTTGCTGTGTGGTGTATAAGCAGGTTGGTACTTTAAACCATTCTCTTTGTAGTTTTGTCATATCGTTGATAAGAATTCTCCTCCTTAGTGCAAAACTTCTTCATCTTCTTCCAAGTTGTCTTAGTTTCCACAAGCTTATGCCACACTTTAAATTTACGAAAAGATTCAGCCTTAGCCTTATCCCAAAGGTAAGACTTATTTCCATACCCCAAAGGAAATACACCCACATCTTCCTAATAAAACAGTCGACTAAGACCATAAAGTAAGAAGATCCTCCTAAAGTGGTTGCAGACATTTAACCACAAATATCTACATGTGCTAGCTCTAGAGGATCATTTTTCCAATTGTTTCTCTCAAGCAGAAATGCCTTTCTTAGTTGCTTGCCCATCATGAAAGTCTCAAACGGTTCCTCAACAGTCCTTGCAATTTTGAAACTATAAGCAAATCAGCTACCATCACTATTTTTTGTATTTCTTTGAGAAGAGCAAATCAAGATGACCAAATAGCTTGTGCCTTTGTTTGTGATAGCTGTAAGAGCCCTTAATTTGAACAAATTGGTGGGCCTTTACACATTTTCTAATTATCTTGCCATCATTATCAAATATTTTTTTAATCCTAATTTCTTGAAGAAAAATTAAAGTCTACAATAAATTATCGTGCAATTGATAACAAGTTCCTCTTGATTTTTGGTACATTAAACACATCAAACAACTTCTTTTTCTCACTTGTAGCTGCCACAAAAGAGATGGGTCTTGTAAGGTTCCCGGCCCTACCAGACTGACGGGGAACCTTTTTGATAGGCCACTAAGTCCATGGTCTCTGAATGATGACACCTTGATCTCCCAAAAATGCAAGGATACGAGCAAAGGCTGTATCTCGCAGGAGAAGCACGATCATCTTAAGGGAATCTAGTCCTCATCTCCATGACATTGATTGTGTGCATTTGATGATAGAACAAGACCCACACTTGCCTCATAGAAGCCATTGCCTTTTTCCCCATCTTTGTGAGGCACGGCCGCCGCGCTGGCTCTCGATCCCCTAAAATGGGTCTAGTTTGGATCTCAATTCTCATCACATAACGTGATATGTTTATTGGAAATTTACCCGATTCATTGGGTCCACCCATCTATAGGATAGCACCGTCGAGGCATCTATCCATCCACTTTCCACCCACTCACCCAAGTCATGTGTTATCTTATTAGGTCCTACCACACTATGAAACGTGTAAAGACAAGCTCTTTAATTAAGAATGTGTACAAGATTCCTTAAGACAACCTTTATTGCATGAAATCAAGGCAATAATAATCCTAATGAAATAATATTTACAACAACAATATTAACAATTAGACCCCAACTGGCTCAATAGCCATGTCTATAATGATGTCCAGTCCAGGACCACATCAAAACATGTCAAACCACCGTTGATCTAGAATTTAGTCTTCCAGTCCAAACCGACTAGGCAAACGTCACTGACTATCTCCCCTCATCTTCGACTAGCCGACACACAAGGGCCGAGCGGTCTTGTCATACTGCTGCTTGTGCAAGCCTTGCGCTCCTCAAAGGGGATGTCTCACCATGAGGTGGGCTAATTTACAGGACTAGATTGGGCTCTTAACTAGGCAGCATTCATATATACATGTCCACCCTCGCGGGGTAGAAAATCCTTTCCCAATGGGGCAGAGGAGGGGATTAACTCCCGGCCTTGCTTGCCTCTGCCAAGCTAAAAGAGCAAGAACGGATTTAACTAAGATGGGGAGAAGATGTGCCTACGTATTAGCAATAAAACCAACTTGTCCATTGAAACCAACAAAAGCCAATATTCATTAAAACTAGGAAATCTCCTCTTATGCTTTTCAAACAACTTATGAAAATCACCACTAAACAATAGCTTAGCTAACAATTCTAATCCTCATAATAAGTATCCTCAACAAATTTTTTTCATCTCACTAGATCACTTCTTGGACCACTTTTTTGCAAGAAGGAAGGAAATATTCCTTGTGTCAAGATCGTAATCACATGGATTAATATTCCTTAGACAAACCGTGATGCTAAATTCTACCTTAAGACTAATAGAATGAGATTGGTTTAAAAAAGGCCAACGTGGTTGTGGTCTCGCTTTGAGGGGAGCGATATCAAATGTACGAACACAAACTCCCTCATTCCCACTTTCATTAGCGTGTCTTTCTTCATTTCGGCAGCAATTTGGTGCCGTGTAGAGAAGCTGGGAAACGGTTCAAAAAACGGACTATGAAAGGCTTACTAGAAATCCTATGTAGGCGTTGTATGACACTAGACCTTGCGGGAAGGGAGTGCTTTTGAAGGGGCTGGGAGAACGTTTATATAGGAGGGGTGGATGTGTTCTAGAAGGGCACACATTGAGGATAGGCCTTCTAGAGAATGTGCTAGAAGGTGAGGTGGAGGATAAGGCTTCTAGATAAGGGAAGGTTCTAGAAGGTGAGGTGGAGGATGCATGTGTAGGGGGTGTTCGTGTAGGGGGAGCGGGATTACAAAGGCCTGTAAAAATGGTGGTAAATACATATGTGATCTACACAGGACCATCATGCGTAATTTTAGGAGAATGAAGCACCTTGGGAGCTGAGCATGCAATGAGGAATCCACATGGGAGGCTCCCTAAAAAATAGGGGTTACCCTAAAAAATAGGAGGTTTTCTAAAAAATAGGAGGGTGCACAAATAGCTAATCGGGGTCTCTCTGGAGGGTTCCTAAAAAAATAGGAGGTACCCTTAAAAGTAGGGAAATCCCTAAAATTTAGGAAGGTTACAAAAAAGAGGGGTGGGTTTGAGCTTACTTCGAGACCTTGAAAGTGTTGTCTGTTTTTTGGTGAAGAGATGATCGGTTAGCTGCTGCTAATTTTCGTCGAAAGTTTGCAAATTCATGAAACTTTGAAGCTTGATTTAAGCTATCCCGGTTACCCCTTTTTGAATCCACAAAATCCTTGCCCACGGTAAAGTTATGCTTAAGATTCAAATTTTCAATCCCTTGAGTGGAAATAGCTTACTTTTGAAAAAGTACCCAAAATAATCTTTTAAACAAAAAGGAGAAATTTCTATTGATGCTTTGAAGTACATGAGGAATATTTACAATGGGTACATTACAGTCCTAGACTCTTTGGGTGGGCATCTAGCATTTTCCCCTACCACGACACCAATGGGTTCATGTAGAGGCTTCCAATAATTATATCGATCTTTCTTATTGGTCATCTGGAAAGAAGCATGACTGTAAGATTCCTCCTCAGCCTGAATAATGAATAAGCCTTTACCTCAATACCCTGTAATCATTCCCTGTTTCTGAATACAAGAAAATATTATTTTTCTTTGTTCTTTCCTACTGAGATGAAAATTTCTAGACAGTGGTAATTCAATATTGAGATATTTTTGGATATATAAATTCTACAAATATCAAAAATATGTTTCCTTGAAACTGAAAATCAAAATAAATTTTCCAAGGTGCAATTGGAATTAATTAAAAATGATTTAAAAGACCTTAGCCTAAGGGACAAGATTTTCTAAAAATTTTAGATTATGGTCCATTTAAGGTTCCTATTATGGACCAATAAGATTAATCCAAGTGTTGGGATGAGATAAATCCAATGAATAAAAGAAAATACCCAAAAATGAGTAAATGCCCACATAAGATGAAGAGTTGATTGAGTACAAGGTTTATTAGTTAAAAATTATGAAATATTACTAAAAAAATGAGATATTTTGGAGTAATCATATAATTTTGACACCTTGGTAAGGAAAGGGGGAGTCTTCAAGGAGGCGCCTATTTCACACATGTGAAGGAGTTTTAAACTAAAAAATATTAAGATTTTTTAATCTCTCCTCTCTCCTGGATCAAACCAAATCAAAAAGGAAGCCAAACTGGTCCAAATCTTGTCCAAATTCACCCAAACTGAAGCTGGAAAATTCTAGAACTTAGTTGGACTCAGTTAGTGGCCTCCCTCACCTATAAATAGACCCTCATTCTTTTGTATTCTCATCTGTGAACTAGACCATGCCAGTATTACTCTAAAATAAGCATATGTTCTATTATACTCTAAAAATCCTCTCCAATTTGGAGAGATTGGAGCTTCTCTCTCTCTTCAACCTTCTTTGGAGTCTTCATCAATATACTAAACCAATTGATTGGTTGGGGGCCTCTCCTAAGACTAAAGAATCAAGCAAAACAAGAGGTAAAGTGTGACTTTATGATTTTTTTCTTCTTCTAAATGTTTTTCACTTCTCAACCCCTCTCAAGCTTGAGAAGTATTCAATTGAATGATTCTTCAATGCGAAGGAAGCTCTCTAATGAATTTTAGTGATAAATCATATAAAGTTTACATTTATGCTTAAATTAAAATGTTTTTTTAAGCATATCTCTCTCTCCCCCAAAGAATGGTCATTCCTATGACCAATTCTATATTCAAATGATGATTCTCATGGAGCAATTCTCAATTCTAAAAGTAAACTCTATGCTTGTTAAATTAGAGGCCAAAGAAATGGGCATTTAATGCTTTTATGCTACTTAAATTATGAAAAACTTAGGAATCAAGTCCATAATTGGATATTGATCCAAATGATAGTTATTCTATCATATTGTATTATTAAACTTTATGCTTTTCAAAGTTATTAAAAATTATCAGTAATAGCAGCAGTGGAGCTATGGTAAAATCTCTAAAAAAATAACACATAAATCATTTTCATGCATAATATGAAAAGAGGACTTCCTACCATATTCTACGATTAGTCATCCCAGGTTAATTGAATAATTCTCACCATGGAAATTTTAATTTTTAATGTTTATGCATAAATAGTTAATTAGAAAAGAGAAATTTCTAGTAATTCATTTTTATGATAAAAGAGAAATTCTCATGACAATAGAAATCCATGTATTCCAATGAAGAAAGAGAAAATTTGGAATACTAAAATAATGGATATTTTATTTAAAAATTAAAGAAGAATTTTAGTTAAATTTATTATTATGTATAGATAAATTTAAATGATGAAAGAGGAATTTCCACCATATTTGGAATTCAATCATTTAAATGAGAAAAGTGGAATTTCTAGTATAATGAAATTAATGGAGATTTTTATTCATTTTTAAGAGAAAATTTAGTTAAATTTATTTTTTATGTGCATAGATAAATTTAAACGATGAAAAAGGAATTCCCACCATATTTGGAATTCAATCATTTAAATGAGAAAAGTGAAATTTCTAGCATAATGGAATTAATGGATATTTTTATGTAATTTTTAAGAGAAATTTTAGTTAAAATTATTTTATCCATGAATAGATTTAAATGATGAAAGAGGAATTCCCATCATATTTTGGAATTCAATCATTTAAATGAAAAAAGAAGAATTCTTGGTATATTTGGAATATTTAATATTTTTTTAATTAAAAGAGAAATTTTAGATAGATTTAATTCATGATAAAAGAGGAATTCCCATGATAATTGGATTGCACTCATTAAATGAGAAAAAAAGGGATTTCAAGTTTATTAAAAAAAATAGATATGGGTATTTACTCAAAAGAAGAATTTTTATGATATTTAAGAAAAAAAGGATTTGAATTAATTTTTAGTGTCAAAAGATGAATTTGCACCGTAATTCTACCTAGGGAATTAAGGTCAAGAAATTATGTGGCAAAAAGAATATCTTTAAATATTTTAATTGGGGTAAAATCACTAAATTGATATTTACCCAACATTAGATGTTTATCTGAAGAGAATCTTTGTTAGAACTAAACCGAATGAATTTGGTTAGACTATGAGAGGGACGGACAGTAAACCTACTTGTCCATCTCTTGATCTGAATCAAGCAAAAACTTCATGACCAATTCTAGTTCCTAAATACAAAGAATAGAGTATCGTTGAACTAAACTAGTTTTTCCTTGGACCAAACTCACCAAGAATCTAGTTGGACGATATTACCCTGATGAGAGATCAAGGATCCTCATTATGAAATCGAGAATTATGAAAAAAGGGGTTTTGTGGAACCAATCTCAAACTCGGAATTTTACTTGCATTGGAACCATGTTTTTCATTTAAAGGACCGTTTTACGCCAGAATGTTGGATGAAGCATTTGGCATGTGTTTTACTAAGAGGAGGTTCATTGGAACAGCTGGCGGGGAGTTGTCAAGGGACATCGCTTGCGGGAAAGCCTGCCGAGGTCTTGACCAGCCTCGGTACGGTTGAAATGGTGCGCTTTCGGTATGATGGGCGAGGACCGACGAAGCGGTCCCTGAGTGAAGTGCTAGGACACCTAAGGAGGATCCTAGAGGGTTCTGACCAAGCGATGCGCATGGGCTCACGGTTGCTAGGACACCCATGCGTACGTCGAGGAAGATTCGGATGGACTAAATGGAAAGATTTTCATGAATCAAATTTTGATACTGGATCTCTTTGGTTGGCCAGTTGGTCTTCAATGGAGAGTCCAGAGGACACATTTTATAATACAATGGACTCAGAATTTTGGAGGATGATGATTAGTAATATTATGATTTCTATTGAAGGATTGTTTTAAAGCCAGTCGAATCTGTTTTAAATGGAAATTTCATATTGGGTGTGTACGTGGTATGTCTACCTTAATCTTTGCATGAATCGCCGGCTAGGGGGCTTGGAAACTCTTTTCCTCGCGGTACCCGGGCAAAACACAACCAAATCTTTAATAAAAAGGAATCCCACCAATACAGTGGATGGGTGGTTGGCTAAACCATGGGCCGGATGGGGTAGGCTAGATCGGAGGATTCCTACGAAACAATTAATATGCGATTAGTTACATTAGTTAGATTAAGTCCTGTGAGAAGACCTTGTTCTGTGGGAGGGGATTAGCGGCGGTTGTGCCTTGTTAAAGGAGGAAAAAAGCGGTGATTCCATGGACCAAGTGCAAGTCTCTTCTTGATCTGACCATGTGACTTCAAGTTTGGTCAAAGCAGTTTAACTAGTTAAGACTTTGACTCGTTAGAGTAATTCCCCCGTTAGAAGATTTTCCCATGGCGGAATCACCCATGCCTTCCGGGCGAGGGGAGTTTTTCTGGGCATGGTTTCGGAGGATCCGCCGGGCTAGCCTCTCATCCGGACATCCGTGGGCCAGGCCCCGAGTGTAAATTCCCACTCCACGCAGGAGGCCGACACGGCTTTTGCCGCGCCGGAACCCCCGGAGGGGGGATCCCATAATGACTTTCCAAAATCCATGAATCATCAACAAGAGCTTAAGATAATGAGCATACCTCTTCAATGAAGACCCCTAATGCAAGATCTACTTTCATATTGTTGGCTAATTTCTTTCCCATTCAAGAAGACTTCAAGGTAACGTTCTTCTCATTGGCTTGCTTCTTTCAACACTCCTTCATCTCATTGAAATAGTAAGAGCTCACTAAGAAATTCTTCTTCTTTTGCTTCTTCTTTGAACCATGTGAAGTAGCTATGCCTTTTTCCTTTGCATTTTCCAATAGTGTGGCATTAGTGCCACCCTCGTGGTTCATGAGCCACAAATCCTCTTCAAGCAACGTAGCACTGATGTAGCACTTATGTTCTTTAAAAGTAAGAGATTGAGGTCAAACTTGAGTATTAAGTGCCCTCCAGGGATTTCACTGACGTAAACAAGAACATGTGAACATGTTAATAACACAAAAAATCTTGTGATCACATGTTATATTCACAAAGCTTTCACAAGGGCCTAAAAAAATTATCTTTGTCGGGCATAAAAAATCTTCTTAGGTGGCCACTGACCTGCTATTATGTAAAGATGGTAACATGAGATCATATGAATAGCTTATTCCCATGTGTAGCCAAGCTTTTAAGGGGTTCCCAAATGGCAAGTGACCTGTTATTTTGTGAACGGTAACATGAGAACATGTGAATAACTTGTTCACATGTGTTATTATCACAAAAAATCTTGTGATCACGTGAATATTAAATCCCTGGTGCCCTCAAAAGCTTGTCATACTTAGCAAATAGGATCCGTATGCACCACTAAGACAAATCTTTAGGGGTCTCCGCTACCCCAACAATAGCCATCTCGTCTTACAGGTCCTTAATCCTCTTGACGAAGTCTTCCACCTTCTCTCCTTTATTAGCAAGCTTTGAGAAGTATTTAATTTTCTAAATTTTGGATTTTTGTATAATTTTTGGTCTTATACTAGCAAGCAAATATTTCCCAAGCATCATATTCCTTAGTTGTGCATTGAACTAAGGTAAGGACAAAAGTGCTTACATTCGTGAGATGACAATGCACAAAGTGCATCTATATTGTGCTGCTTGCCTGCAAGGAGAGCAACAACATCAAGAGGAATCAATACATTTTGATTAAAGCTTAATAAAGAGGAATCAACACATTTGGATTAAATCTTAATCAACATTCACCAATCTGCATTGTGTTGCTTGCATGCTTGAAGGAGAGCAACATCAAGAGGATTCAACAAATTTAGATTAAAGCTTAATCAAGAATAATCAACACATCAAGAGGAACCAACACATTTGGAATAAAGCTTAATCAACATTCTCCAAGGGCTTTGAGAGTCAGCTTGTAGCGGCCCCATGACGTTGTTAAGCAACTTGTAGGAGTCCAAAATCACACCAATTTTGAGCTTCTAGTAGCGAGTGTAGTTGCTCCCATCAAGCCTGCCTTCCGTGAGGGCAGGTGGATAAATGCAAAGTGGTGTAATTAATAGTTAACATAGGCATGCATTGATGGAATCTTTCACACACATCTAGTACACAAACACCCATTAACCATTACACACACACACACACACACACACATGCACACACACAATACATGGCAAGGTTGGTGGGACCTAGCCCCAAAACCAATGATAATTAAAAATATATATATATATGAAGGCGGAAGGCCACCCGACCAACAGAGATGACCTTCACCGCCCCTTAAATTTCATTTTTCTTATTCATTCTCTCTCTTTCTCTTTCTCCTTCTTTTTCGGGTTTTTTCTTTCCCTTGTTGTGTTTATGGATTCTGTGAGTGTGTGTGTGCGCTTTGCGGTGCTTTACACATTTCTCCTGATCTTATATATATATATATATATATATATATATATATATATATATATATATATATATAATTTTTTATTCTTCATTTGTTCATTCATTCTCTCTCTCTCTCTCTCTCTCTCTCTCTCTCTCTCTCTCTCTCTCTCTCTCTCTCTCTCTCTCTCTCTCTCCATTTTTGGGGGTTTTTTCTTTCCTTGTGTTAAATGCGTGCGTAGGGACTCGCCAAACCGCCATACGAGAGTGTGCACGAGAGGCTCAATTACTTAAACAAATGTACCATAGCAAGCTCTTAAACACCAAAACGAGCACGATGTGTCACTCACCTTGTGTATGCTTGATTCATGGGAAACTCGTAGATAGCATTGTAGAAGAGTCACACCAATGCTTGACCTCCTCTTCGTTGTCGTGTGCTCCAAGTATATGCTCAATTGCACTTGCAACTCGATATCTCTCTCTCACACACTTAACACACATAGACAAGCACAACATATAGAATGCTCAAATCACACATGTAAGTACATAGAAGAAAGAGACAAGACAGTAGAGAGAAAGAGAACTTCTTAGATTGCACATAAGAGAATAAAGCAAGTTTAGGGTTACATTGGCTTTTATACTTAGCCATTGTATTCACACTTTGGGTGGCCAAACCTTGAGAATTAGGGCATTTGAGGATCTCTATCCCATATAAGCTAGTGTAGACACTTATCTAATGCTAGTAACCTAAACTTATTGATCCCATGGTGTGCCTTTCATAGATAAGCAGTGGATCACACACGTAAAATATAAAATGTAGGCTTAAACAAATGATTCCGGGCCATTCCGATGCCTTTGGCCAAAGATGTAGGAAATGATATGATAGATGGTATGGTGGCCAACCTCGACACCATAGAGGTCTCCAATAGAAGTTAAGATACCCCCCCTTCTTGATGCAAATTTCATCTTGAGAAGATGTTGACATAGTGAGAGTCGATGTCGCAGATTGTGAAGGTGGTAAAAGCTGTCTTAATGAAATAGAGTAACAAAACAAGGCTAAGTAGTTAAGCATAATATGATTGCTTCAAGTTAGTTAGAAAAGGAAATAGTAAGTTAAAACTCCTTGTGTTTTTGCCCGCGGGGTCACTCTATATAAAATCCATATAGCACCTATGTGCAAGAGTATATTTAAAATACCCCTAAAATTAAAATTTCACATTTTTTAAAACAAAATTTGTTATCTCCCTCCATATGTGTACTTTTTCAAAATTTCAATATATAATACCCCTCCATGAATTTACATGTGTAAAATGAACTAGGTTGCTAATTGTAAAACCCCCTCCACATGTATACAACATGTGAATACCCCTATTAAAAATATACCCCTCCGTTCACGCACGTGTTATGGTACATGTAGCCACCCTGGGTGTTGTTATAGGAATGAAATTGTGCTAAAGTACAAGGGGTATCCCAGCTAAATATGTATTTGGATGTATTAAAATGATACCTTTTTGCTTTTGAAGCTTTCATAGTTGGCATTTTAGATAACTTAAGCGCATTGCAATGTACTTTTGGAGATAGGAATGACCCGTATGATTTTATTGGAGGTCATTTGTATGACATTTGAGTTAAGAATAGGAAGAATTCAATTGGTGGGCCAAAGATATTAGTAGTAATCAAGTTATGAAGAACTACCTA